>NC_052942.1:41898810-42173810 GCF_013358895.1 Oreochromis aureus | reverse complement strand
CTTCGACCCGAAGAAGATGTTCTGTTTAAACTATGTTAAAAGTCATTGTGGTTTTGAGTTGACGTATGCTGTATTGTGTCTGAGGGGGGGAGCAGTATCACTCCCAACCCTATAAAACCTTTGTTCTGACTATCATAAGCAGTTCAATACTGAATCTGAACAGTATTGGCTCCGCATATGTGTATTCATTAAAATGTCGTCTAATTTGCACCCGGCTGGATCTGTGGTTATTTTTGGATTTCCTCCTCAATATTTTGAACCTTAACAACACACACACACACACACACACACACACACACACACACACACACACACACACACATATATATATATATATATATATATATATATATATATATATATATATATATATATATATATGTATGTATATTGAACTGTTGCACCTTTGCCTCACTGTAAATAAATATACTGTCTTCTTTAAAGTAGTCCTGCATACGAGTCCTGTTTTCCACACCTTCCCTGACAGTATTTACAAGGATGTTTATTTTTTTGATAACCGAAAAAGTAGTTTTTATTGAACAATATTAAGCAAGTAGTGTGATGAATAATATTGCATTGGTCTGACGTGTTTATATTGATGTACCTGGAGGGACAACCCCAGATAAAGCAGTTATTGAACTCAATTTAATATTCCTTTTACACATAAACCAAATTGTCCAAAATGCTGCCTCTCAAAGGGTTTGAAGTCTGGGGCAGAGCCAAAACATATGACTGTGGTCAGCTGGGCCGTGTCCACACCTGGTACATAATGAATCTGCGCCAGGATACAGTCTTGCTGTTCTACTTTGAAATAAGTGCAATCTGTGCAGTTCCATGTCTGATGCAGATTGACGAGGAATGAATTCTTGTGATTGCAGCCTTCCAGGCATCATCTATAAAGAGTTACCCCAGTTCTTCTTCCCATACGTTTTTCAAATGGCTAAGTGATTGAGACACAGAATCCTCAATCTTGCCATTTATGGCTGACGCCAAGCCCTTATGCACTGGATTCATGTCCAAACATTCATCAATTCTTTTTTTGTTTTTTAGAAAAAACAAAAAAATTGGTCTTTGCATATCTGCGTACTTGTAGATACCTTAAAAAGTCAGTTTGTGGGACATCAAAGTCTCTTTTCAAGTGATCAAAAGAAATGACATTGCCTCTTTTAAAAAGGTCCTTTGCACATGTTATTCCTCTCCGGTGCCACCATTGAAATGATGGATCTATCAAAGATGGGGCGAAATGAACACTGTATAGGAGATGAAATTAGTGCCTGTCTGCATTTAAAATGAGTCCTAAGTTGGAACCATATCTTTAAAGAGCCTCAAACAACCGTATTGCTCTCCAATGACATTTGCTCAATGGTAAAGGGCTGCACATCAAAGAGCTAAGTGAGACCGGATTACAAGAGTGTTGTCCCAGGTGGACCCAGTCTGGAGATTCAGGGTCTGATAAGTCTGTAAAGTATACAACAACTTATAAATGTTGGTTGCCCAGTAATAACAAAAAGAAAAAATAAAGAAAATTGGTTAAAGATAGCCCACCATCCTCTTTCTGTCTTTCTAACTACTCTTTCCTAATTCTTGGGATGTTTTTGTTCCAGATGAACATAGAATATACAGTTGTTTGATTCTTAAAAAAAAAAAAAAAAAATTAGAAATAAAGACAGGTAAGATTTGGAACAAATATAAAACCTAGGCATAATTGTCTTCTTTACTGAGTTGATTCTTCCTAGAATAGAATAGAATAGAATAGAATAGAATAGAATGTCTTTATTGTCATTATACAGCTGTACAATGAGATACAGAGCATCTCCTACTCAGTGTAAACATGTTGGGGGGGTACAGTTCTGCAGCGCTATGTACATATGGACAGTATTAACATAGGGAAGAAGATGTATATATATATAAAATGTACAATTTACAAACCGTAAACAATATGTAATAAATAGTGTTATGTATGTACAGTTAAGTTATTGCACATGGAATTGGTATAAATAGTGTTTATGTATATACAGTTATTGCACATAGAATTGGTATAAATAGTGGTGGTCCATAGAGGAAGTGGGAAGTGGGGGGCTGTGTTATCGGTGCATGTGTGAGTTCAGGGTGGTTATCGCTTTGGGGAAGAAACTGTTTTTGAGTCTGTGGGTTTTAGTGTTGATGCACCTGTAGTGCTTCCCTGAGGGAAGCAGGCTGAACATGTTGAAACCAGGGTGGGAGCTGTCCTGATGATGTTTGCTGCTCTGCTGAGGCAGCGGGGAATAAATGTCCATCAGGGAGGGAGAGGGCAGCCGATGATCTTTTGTGCTGTCTTGACCACACTCTGAAGCCTCACTCTATCTGCCTTGGTGCAGCTGCCGTGCCATACCGTGATGCAGTAGGTTAGCAGGCTCTCAATGGACGAGCGGTAGAAGGTCAGCAGCAGGTTGGAGTTCAGCTTGTACTTCCTGAGGACTCTCAGGAAGTGCAGCCACTGTTGGGCCTTCTTGATGACCGCTGAGATGTTTTCCGTCCAGGAGATGTCAGCAGAGATGAGGACACCAAGGAACCGGAAGGTGTGGACCCTCTCCACACACTCCCCGTTGATGTAGAGGGGGCCAAGTCAGTGCTGTGTCTCCTGAAGTCAACAATGAGCTCTTTGGTTTTCTTGGTGTTCAGTGCCAGGTTGTTTTCTGAACACCATGCTGCCAACTTCAGGACTTCCTCTCTGTACTCTGCCTCGTCTCCCTTCGAGATGAGTCCGACTACCGTGGTGTCATCAGCAAACTTGATGATGAGAGTGTTGTTGTGGGCCGGACTGCAGTCGTGGGTGTAGAGAGAATACAGGAGGGGGCTCAGCACACAGCCCTGTGGGGAGCCGGTGCTCAGTGTGCGAGTGGAGGAGAGATGAGGGCCGAGTCTCACAGTCTGGGGCCGGTTTGTGAGGAAATCCTTTATCCAGGCACATGTGAGAGGAGGGAGGCCAAGAGTGACCAGTTTGTTGATGAGGATGTCCGGGATGATAGTATTAAAGGCTGAGCTGTAGTCCACAAAGAGAGGGAGGTTTGGCCACCTTTTCATAACCACTTTGACCTTGTTTAATGCATTAGTGCAGTGATTCTCAAAGTGTGTGGCGCGGCCCACTGGTGGGGCACAGAGTTCTGACAGATGGGCCGCAAATTACCTGGCAAAAGAATCATGCGGAACTAATGTTTAACATTGGAATCACTTTTACAGTGGAACAAAGAAATTTGAGGCAGTTATCTTAATAATATGCACATCTGCTGCATCCACGTGTGTAAGTCGACAGCCGCAATAAAGAAGTGTACCGAAAAGTGCGAACATGTGGTCGGGTCTGTCGTGCATTGTTTACAGTGGTGCTGAAACCAAGGATTGGGGCATGAGAGACCCGACCACATGTTCCCACTTTTCAGTACACTTCTTTATTGTGGCTGTTACCATACACATGCAGCTGCAGCTTTTCGGCTACAGCCTATACTCATCAACAACAACAGGACCGAGTTCATTCTGTTTTAAGCCAGCAAGGCGAGTTTGGGGATGCAGCTGAGGTGGGTCCGTCTCCCCCGCAGCCTCGCCGCAGCCCATGCCAGCTCTGCAGATAAAACAGGGTCAGTAAATTATATAATTTCCATCTCTTTTCACAAGTTTCTGGATTTCTTTTTTTAAAATAAGACTAAGGCTGAACTTTATTTTTCCATGTTTGACAATGTTCACATTCTTTTTAACTTGTTGCTTTTTTGAAGAAGTGGTGCAGACTAATGAATAAGTCTAGTGACAACAGTTACAAATAGTTGTTTGAAATGAAAGTTGTTTGTTTAAAACAAAAATTACTGAAGGATTCATTGTGAATGAGTTTATTATCTAAATAAAGTTGCAGCTAGGCTTTTCTGTTATTTTTTGTTTGGAAGGGGCATGAAAATATTTCTACCTGTCATGTGGGGAACGATGTAAAATTTTGAGAACCACTAGCATAGTGATTAAATAAGCATAAGCTTAATTAAATAAGCAATTGTAAGTTACACAAATGCCCAAGTACCCAAAATTATTTTTATTGACTGTGAAGGAGGAGCTATTAAAAGTAGTTTGCCGAGCTTTTTCATTGATTGGTGAATAAAACACTTTTGGATAAGTTTAGTCTGTAGCCAGATACTTCCCTAAATTTTTTAATAAGGTTTAGAGCATTTAGATCATGGTGCTTGGTTTTGAAAGAAAGAGGAGGTTGTCCGCATAAAGGGACAATTTGTTCACTTGCCTATTTGTAGTCCCTAATCTTTATTGACAAAGGTTCAACAGCGATATCAAATAGTAGGGGGCTCAAGGGCAACCACTAGGGATGGGTACCGGTGTCCGGTGCCATGATGGTACCGGTGTCCAGTGCCATGATGGCACTGGTTCTGACATAAACGGTAGTAACCAGACCGAAAAGCAGCGCACATTTCGGTGCTTTATTTCGGTGCTTTTTTTTGTCCTGAGCCAGTTCTAGCCAATCATTTTACGTTTCCGAGGATAGTAGGCGGGTCCAGGTATGTACGTTCTTTTAGAGCAGAGCTACAGATTAAAAATGCCCAAGGCGAAGCGATCAAAAGTCTGGCTGTACTTCGCAGCAAAAGATGGAAACTCAGCAGCCTGCAACAAGTGCTTTAAGCTGATACTGTGATACTGTCAAAGGAGGTAACACCTCAAATCTGATGAAACACCTGGCGACGCATAGCGTTTTTCTTTTAAAGCTGAGAAATGCGCCGTGTTTGATAGCTTGCTGCGAGACCTCATACCATGCACATCTACTGCGGGTGTGGTGCCTGTTATCGGACCCGGAGTTAGCAACATCCCCCAATAACCCGAAGAGTAGAGTCCTGGCCCCTAACCCTGTCAGCGTAGCAGAAATGATGACGGATGATGATGGCAGCAGCAGCCGTTCTTCTCTGCGTGAGTAGCTTCATGTTGTTTGTGTGTAATTAACGTTGAGTACGCTAACCACGTTATTACATTAATGCATATAAGGTGAACTAGCAAACACCGTTGTAGTTACATGCGGCTGTCTTCTTGTTTGACGGCAGATACTCCCTTCACCTTGGACAAAAAGGCTAAAATGACCAAAGAAAAAGTGTAAAACAGTTAAACATGAGAGGTTTTTGGACAAAGTTTGTGTTTTTTTCCATTGTTTAAGCACTGCTTCCAGCCAAGAGTGAGACCATATATGCCCTATAGCTGAAGAAAAGGCTAACATTGTTATCTTTTTACAAAAAAAACAGCCCAACATGAGAGGTTTTTGGAGCAATTTTGTGTTCTCCATTCTTTAAGCACCGGTTTGAGCACCGTTTAAGCACCGGCACCGTTTCAAAAGTACCGGTTTGGCACCGGTATCGGATAAAACCTAAATGATACCCATCCCTAGCAACCACTGTCCCGTACCACATGAAAGAGAAGACATGACCTTATTGGTTCGTACGGATGTTTATGCTGTTGCATACAGAATGGTAAGCCAAGAACAGAAGACTGAACCGAATCCAAACTTTTATATATTCCATTCTGTCAAACGTTTTGTTGTGCATCAAGAGAAATGAACACTTCAGGTTCAGTATTATTATATTGATAGAGTACAATGAAGACACGTCGCATATTGCTGGATATCTGCCTGCCACAAAGCCCGTCTGGTCCAGGTGAATAAATTTGGGAAGAACACCTTCAAGTCTGTGTTGGGATTTAGAGATTCTTTTATTGCTATCATATAATCTGCCTTATGATAAATGCATTAATAACATGGTTTACAGTATTATTTTAACAGTAATATTGTTTACAGGGTTCATATTGCATTGAATATGTTTGTCATGACATTGACCTTTCTATTTACAGGTGTAGTTATGATCATTTTATACACATTGCATATCTGTGCTTGTTTAGAGTTGATGTTCTATCCAAGAGGGTTTTAAGCTTCACTGGTGAGAGTGTCCAGGTGATACATGTTGAGGGAAGATGAGAACATAGCAGGTTAATTGCATGCATGCTTACAATACACATATTAATCTAGTAGCAGGCCTGAGCGAAGGCCCCAGTGTCTTCTGCTTCTTTTTGAGACCTGCTGCAATTTAGTCTACTTAGAGATTGAGGACGAGGGTCAATTATTAGCCCTTAGAGGCCCTGAAGCTTGAAGTTATTACCTTAAAAGGAAGGTGTTATCAAAAAGAGAAGTTATATGTCTGTTTATAGTTATTAGAGATGTACAAGATGTACCCTTGTCTGTAAACAATGACTGTACACAATGTATTTTTGATCTGTATTTGACGTGTATGTGGGGGCGTGATCCTCTATGCTATAAAACCAGAACCCAGTGTATTTTTGTCAGAGCAAAACAGGCCATATGCTGATGGTTGTTCTCCTGTGTTAATAAACTCATCGTTCGATTGCACTTTTCTGGAGCCTCCGTCATTTGTTGTCTGATCTGCAGTTGATCGATCTCGTCTGCCAGCTAGAACTTTTGCCAGAAACTTATGTTACCTTCCCTTAAGGGGTTTAGGCGGTGAGGGGGAAGTAACAAAAAGTGTCCGGGTCAGAAAAAGGAGACAAGGAGGCAAAAGGGTTAAATTAAAGAGTTTTATTAAAGTTTCTATTAATACTAACTAAAAGAGACGGACAAGCCGCTATCACCATTTAAAGAAACAAAAGAAAAACCCAAGCGTTGGTCGATGAACTGAAAATTAAGTCAAAAAAAAAAAAGAGCAGCTCACTAGTTGCAAACACACCAAACGCACAGCTTGCTATTTGCAACAGAACACCCAAAGCTCACTAGCTGCAAACATCAAACACACCGCTCAGTAGCTACAAACACACAGCTCAGTAGCTGTAACCATTCACATGGCACTCTGGCCCAGAGCTCACCTGTCCCTGGGCCTAAATCCCTTTAATTACTGATGTGAGTCAGCTGTGTAAAAGAGAAAGGCGGCACCTCAGGCAGAAGAGATTGAAGGACACGCCCACACAGGCACCTTCAAGAAAAGGCCCTGCCAGGGCCGTAACACCCCCTCCCATAAATACAAACCCATAGTTTGTCAAATGATTACGATAACCAAAACAATTAAGTCCATAACCGTTTCATCACCACATTGCAGCCTTTCCACCTACTAAACCCCATAGCAACGGTTAGGCATTTCCTGCGGAAGCTGCCGACCCCATCTCAATGGGTTCAAAATACTGACTGAGGGTGGCCGCAGACCCTTAAAACAATGTCCCATGTGAGAGCCAGGGCTTTTTTGAGCCATCACATGTGAAGAACACAGCAGGCAGTCAGAAGACCTTACTGGAACAGTTTTCAGGTGGTTCCTCAGGTCAGGGGTACAGGCATGTTTGTTAGCTAGGGGTGCAGGTCTAAGTGGTGGTTTTATACATGATCTGTCCCCCTGCAAGTCATTTTGAGGACCTGAGAAATGGTCAGCCAGCGGCAGCTCAGGGTTAGTTGCAAACACACCAAATGCACAGCTTGCTAGCTGCAACAGAACACCCACAGCTCACTAGCTGCAAACATCAAACACACCACTCAGTAGCTACAAACACACAACTCAGTAGCTGTAACCTCAGGAGCTCACCTGTCCCTGGGCTTAAATCCCTTTAATTACTGATGTGAGTCAGCTGTGTAAAAGAGAAAGGCGGCACCTCAGGCAGAAGAGATTGAAGGACACGCCCACACAGGCATCTTCAGGAGGAGGCCCTGCTAGGGCCGTAACACTTACAATCACAGCACAGCAGGCTAACTGGATGGTATGACTCACATAGCAAGGGATCTTTTGATTTTTTTAAGGAGAAGTGTAATAGTTGCTTGTGTCATAGTTGCAGGTAGGGCCTTCTTGTCTAAAACCTCCCTGAAGAGTTTTAATAGTAAAGGGACTAATTTAGGTGCAAACTTCTTAAAAAACTAGATGGGAAGACTTCTGCTTTAGCCAATGCAGTAACCGGTCATGTCGAGGAGTCGCTCTCCCACCTTCCCTTTTGGTTATCCCTTCTCAACTCGTTATCTTGGATTGTTTTCTGCTCACTCAACATTGAAAGGGTTATAACCCCTAATAGGCCTTAAGGGAATGGGGAAATATGCCGAAACAACAAGATAGAAGCGCTTCGACTGCCAAAGCTAACTCTCAGCCGGACCAAGCTGATGCTAGCAACAACGCAGCCACTAGCAAAGACTCGGAGATACTCCAAGCTATAGTAAAGCTAAAAGCAGAGATTCAAGAGGACAGCAGACAAAATATGGACAAACTGAGCCAGGAAATTAATGGCAAGCAGGAAAAAGTTGGTGACGAAATGAACAGCAAGCTGGATAACATTGCCAGGGACATACAGTGCCTATCGGAGCGGGTGGATGAGGCGGAGTTCAGGATCACCCAGCTGGAGAGCTGGGCTGAAGAGGTGACCACGGCCAAGTGCACGAGTCTGAAGGAGTGGAAAAGTGTTCAGCAAAAGATTACTGACCTGGAATCAAGGTCACAGAGAAACAATATCTGTCTATTCGGTTTGTCGGAGGGGGAAGAAATGAACCCGGTTCCACAATTCACTGATATCTTTTTGAAGACCCACCTGCAAATACTGGAGGATTTTGACCTGAAAATTCAACGCACACATCGCTTGCTGGCAAGTAAACCCCTACCGAGGGCACCTCCGAGACCTGTCATCATCAACTTTCAGGAATATTCAGAAAAAGACATGGTCCTGAGAGAAGCATGGAAAGTAGGTTCCAGCTTCATCTATTTTGACCATGATTATCCATCTGAAATTGTAAAAAAAAAACACAAAGAATACACAGCCATAAAGAAGCTGCTCAAAAAGAAAAACATTCATTTTCCCCACACTACCTACCAGATCGTTACATGGAGAAACCTTTTGAATACAAGTGTGTTGATCCACACAGGTGTGCACGCAGGTGCACACACGGGTGTTCACAGACACAAACTACACCTTTCTTGGCTGCTACCTCAAAGCACATTGTGCGCTGTCAATCTTCCGTTGTCAGGAGATTTCCTGTATTGCAACTCAGGTCAGAATAAAAACGCTCAGACAGGTTTAACGTGTACACGGGTGAGACTCAGGGAGACTCGCGCCCTGCAGTAAACGCAGCCTTTATTCATAGCTCTTTCATAGCACGTACAGGAAGAGATAAAATAGAACTGTGCTGCGTGCAGGCTTCCTGTGGAGTCTGCACAGAGTGTAACTTCCCCATTTAAGCTGAATACTGAAAGAGCAAACACATTTAGATAATGAAATGTACTTTTAAGCATAACATAATAAAAATCCCAAAATCCTGAAAAATCTCTTAACATTCCCTCCTGTTGTACATATGTATATGTACAGTTCATAGCTTATTGTATCAGTCTATGGCCACTTGTAAACATTTAGCCAAGTCTGTCTTTAGCCAAGACATCATAAAATAGTGGGTTTTGTGAGTATGTTATATCCAAGTGTCTATCTCATCATCATCTTCTTCATTCTGTGATAGGGTGATGCAAGCATGAATTGAAGCAGTTACCATTTTTGATACCATGTTCTTCAAACAAGGTATGACACATGAAGTGAAAAGACACAATAACAGTAAAAGAACACCAACAAAAACAAGTCCTTTAATCAGCAGGGACTTCCAAGAGCCGCTTAAAAGCCACGTAAGCCAGTCTTCTGTGTTTGTGGCATAGTCTCGTTGTTGTGCATCCCGAAGTTGTCTGAGTGTTTTCAGTCATGTTCGATGAGTGCACTTTATCTGGAATGTATGTGCAACATGTGTTGTTAAAGAGGACACATAGTCGTCCTTTCTCGGCGAGAATCATGTCCAATGCTACCCTGTGTTGCATTACTGCAATGTGCAGAGCGTCAATTTCTTGATTCTGTTCGTCGTCGATATTACATGAAGCATTCAGAAAAAGTCCAAAGCGGTAGTTCAGAGTCTCTATCCTTAAAGCGTGTTTTCCTACCCCCACCCATGGGAAGAGTGCGTGAGTAACTTTTTGTCTGTCAGTCCAAAGTTTGAATTCCTCTGGGACATCGGAACCCCACACATAATCATGCTGCTTGAGGTCCGGGGTGCTTCGTCTTCTCCTTGTTGTTGACGTTGAAGTTGACGTGGCGTCCATGGTTATCTTGAAAGTGTGGTCAGATATGAAAATGGGAGCGCACTGACCTGTCCAATTCCCAGGAAGGATAAAATAGGCCCGGAAGGCCATTCCTTCCACCCAATAGGTGCCATTCGAGATGTTGCTGCTCTTCACTGGCCCTCCAGGAGCGTGCGTCTGTACTACTTTGCAGTTGGTGGTGTTTCCCATTGGCGTGGATCCGTTCTCTTGGCAGTAGCACAGGCTGTGGCTCAAATTTCCATTGTTTTCAAGAAAGACTGTGAATGATTTAGCCTTACTTCTGTGTTTCACTTTCAGGTCAACCCAGAACCATTCGTCACATGTGCCATTTCGTAGTCCTATCTGGAGAGGTTCCTCATGGTTGACCACGATTCCCTGGAATTGATACCCAAGGCTGGCGTAGCTTGAGACACACTTTGCCTGAATTATGTCCATTGCCTTCGCGTACAAGGTGGCGTACTGTGTCGTTGGGGGCATATAGGAGCAAACATAGCAGTCTTTTCTGGGTGTGCTGTCATGTATATATCGATACCATGCATTGTTCATCCACGGGTGAATGTGGTCTTGTGTCATGTCACGAAGATGTGAGTTGTCATGTGTCCATCTTATTTGCAGGTGGTGTTGTTCTTCCTTTTTCTGTCGGGTGAGTGTTAATAAACTCACCAGGAGTGCAACATTAGCCACTAGGAGGACGAGTGTCTTCATGATGACCAGACACACCTGTGACCTCTGATGAGTAGACTACAGGCAAGAAGAAGAGGGCGGGGTGTACCCGATCAGCCCTCCCTCCACCAATAGATCACCAGGAGTTAGGGGTGTCGGCGTCTAAACGTTTAGGTTGTCACTCACTTTTTTGCAGTGGCTTTGATGGATCCAGGACGGTCTTTCTGCTATTTTGCAGGCAGTAGGTGTGGTGAGTAGCACTTGATAAGGACCTTCCCACCTTGGTGAACTCCAATTTTTCCTTTGGAGTACTTTGATCAGGATCCAATCACCTGGTTTCAACCTGCAAGACACTGGAGAGATGTCACTCGGCAGTTGGTTGTTTAGAACAATCTCTTTATTTTCAAGTAATTTAGTCATCTATTCGGCTAGTGCAGTTTCTCTTATTGACTTATCTATGGGCTCACTTGCAATTGGTAAATGGTCTACTGTGAATGATTTCAAAAGGTGTGAGTTTCTGAGAACTTTTGTGTCAGTCTCACCCTGTTTCTTCCATGCATTTTCTCAGTCTCCGTTTTATTGTGCCGTTAGTTCTGACAAATTTCCGAAATTTTATCTACCACCCCTCCCTCCTGTTGACACATGATTGTGTGTGTCAATAATGCTGCTGATATGTGTAGGGAGTATGGTAGTATTGGTTTGCCATTACAAGTCATCAAATCATTTTAGCCGTGCTCCACATTTTAACCACTTCTTTTGTTCTCTAGTTGGTGCGGCTTTCTGTTCGTTTATAAGCACATCAAGTGGTATTTGCATTGAGGAGTCAGGCATTAATGTGTCTATAGTTTGTTGTGCTGCTGCTTTTGCGGCTTGATCTGCAAAGTTATTGCCTTCAGTGACCTCTGAGTAGCCTTTCTGGTGTGCAGCACATCTACATAATGCTAACTGTTTTGGCAATATTATCACTTCCAACAGTGCCTTCAAAAGATTTCCGTGTTGCAGTTGGGTTAGGGGAACAGGCATGTATGACAGCTGTGAGTTCTGCACTCTGTGCAGAGTGTGAGGAAGTTAGTGCTTTTGCTTCTAAAATTGTGTCTACTGTGGTTACCGCATAACCTACACAGTTCCGCCCAAGGCTATTTTTGGACACTGAACCGTCTACAAAGATATTAACAAAACCAGCCTGTGGGGTGCTGTGAAGGTCAGCGCGTGATACAGCATACAGCAATTCTGATGTGTGACAGTGAAAGCAAAATGCCTACATAGGAAAGTTGTCTGGCATGTGTCAAACTTCTGAGTTAGGAAAAACCTTGCATTGCTTACAGTTCATAGCTCACAGCTCTAAAACTAGGCATCAACAAATCATATGCCCAAATCATTATGTGTCACTGTGATCCACAAGTATGATCACAAAGTTGTTTTCCAAACTTACTAAGCAAACAAACAAAAACAAAACAAATTGCCTATGGCATCAAGGTTTTGCGTTCATATTAATTGAGTGTAAGCTGCTTTCTTCATTGCAAGTATTTATTGCAATAAGGTTCATGCATCTTATCACTGAGTTCTAAATTCAAACTATCTCTTCTGACCCTTTCCAAAAATAATTTCACACATAACAATTTGAGTATGTGTTGTCTGTTCATTAATATAGTTGTCAATTATTTCTGTCATTATTTTGCCTTCTTTTGTTTATGACATGGCGGACATCTCTAAACAATCACGAGTTCAGCCTTCAGTTTCAACCCAATTATACCCTGTATTCTCGCACTCGCACTTTCCCAATTAATCTATGCTTTTGACGCTGTACTCAAGGTTCCAGGTTGAGAAATCCACCTGTATCGACACACTAAAGCATACAATTAAAATCATTTTCATTACTTTGAGTGTGAGAAGTTGTCATTTACATTACTTTTCTTAAAACATTCATTCGCTTCATCTTCTTAGAGTTTAACTCGTTTGTTTCTCTCTGTGAGCTGTCTTGACACACCACAGGCACACATATTTCCTGTTTCTGCAGACTAATCGAACTCTTTTGTTTCTCTTTGTATTCATATTCTATAAACCCTCTTTAGTTCTACTAAATCTTGATCTAATACCAACACCTTTATGTCACACTCACACTTCTAAATAGAGCCCTTTCAGACATCAGGAATCATCACACACACTGCCTTTTCTCTCAAACTTCCACTTGTTCACTCACTCTACTATGAACCTTTGTAGTGTTATTATTACTTATTTTTTATTATTTTTGTACAAATCACACCCAATCACTCAAAACCTACTACTCACAGCATTCACACAGTTAAAATCACTCAAAATATGCTTTCATACAAGTATTTCAGACATGCTTTTCAAGATATATAGAGGTCACTCACTGTACATCCACAGTAATGAATTCAAACTCTATTTATACAATTATAGTGAGCAAAACCAGCATCTCCATCCACGTCACCGCTCCTCATTAGCTTGGTAGTGTCCACATATTTATTTAATTCAGCTTCTCAATCTTGTAGCTTTAGCTGTTGTATACAGGGTTTGGCTCATTAGTTGTTAGTATAGGTTTGCTCTTCATCTTAACAAAGTCTCATCTAAGATGACAGGTTTACAAGCAGGTCAAGTGTCTCTATGCACCTGATTAGTGTAGTTATTTCCTTATTTTCTTCAACTCATATATCATTGTACTGAGTTTGAGCAAACTTGATACTTTTAACACTAGATTTACTATCCTGCGCAAATTTGCGTAACTTCCCTAAACCCAACACCCCCTAGAATTACTGGCTTTTTTATTTTCTGGTGCAAGTCCCGAGGTGTTAAGCACCCCTGCTGAGATTTTCACAGGTCGTCAGCTTGTTTCTCCTACAGCTTTTGTTGTGCAAACCACCCATTGTCCTTGAGGCCTGGCACATTTGCATTTGCTCACTCAGAGTTGCTCAGATCCAAGGCAGGCCAAACCTCTGTGTTACAACTTTCAGAAATGCCTGGTAGAAATGCTTCAACTTACTCATGAGATTTTGACCACATTTTTTGCGGAAGTCACAACTATACTGAATGCACGACCGTTGTTGCCAGCTGCAAGAAATGCAGGTTCGTTTCAAAGTTTGAAACACTTTGAAATAAAACAGACTTGTGTACCCATATATTGTGAATGTCTGTCTTTTGTATGTAGGTTGTAAGACAGAGGTTTGGCCTGCCTTGGATCTAAGTAAGCAAATGCCAATGTTGCACAAACACAAACACACACACACACACACACACACACACACACACACAGCAAATCTGCATTTATTTGTCCCACAAGTGGAAAATCTGCATTGTCATTGCAAAAAAGTGGACAGAGCACAGTATAGAAAGTGCACTATACAAACAATCTGGAAACATAAATATGGACACGTGTATTAAAAAATATTGGTGTATGTATACACACACACACACACATATCTATCTATCTACGTGTGTGTGTGTGTGTGTGTGTATATATACACACACACACATATATATATATATGATATAGATGTGTCTGTGTGTATAACTAGACTTTATGCATATTATATAACGTGTGGCTATATAAATATATGTACAACTCTATGTATATATGTTTATGGCCAGGCATCCAATGTAGTGACAAGGATTGACAAGATCTAATATTGCATATGAGAAATATTGCACATAGAAACTACCATGGGGTATAGTACGCTGCAGGTAAGGAAGGAAAGTAGCCTTGCAGGGAAGGAAAGAATGGTCCAAGTCAGGCCAAACCTCTGTGTTACAACTTTCAGAAATGCCTGCCGTATCTATACAAAATATCCCACACATTGACTGACCTGCAAATATAAAAGACACACATTCACACCTTCCTTGACTCTCAGCACAGATCTTCCATTGTTCCATCGTCACTGTGTATGTGAGGGAGTGGCATTGCTTGCCTACAGCACTGTGCTGTGCATAAAAGCAGACCGACCCAGGCCGGAGAATCATTTCTTGTTCGCATTTCTGAGAACGCACATCAGGATGGCCTCCGTATCACTGCCACGCAGGAAGAACCTCTCCACGCAACAGGCTTTGGCCTTACTGGGAAATGGACTAAGCAGATTCTGATGGAGGAGAGGTTTCATTTGTCCAGCAGGCCACTGATACCTCCTCAGAAGAATCTGAAAATGAGACGGAACAAGAACCCAACATCCCTCCACGGAAGAGGCCCCGTGGTACTGGGAAGCGCTCCCAGAGCCACACGGCAAAAGACGGCACTGTGTGGGTTGAGGAGGACATTGGAATGCCCAGTGCAGAAGCAAATCGTT
The DNA here is from genome assembly GCF_013358895.1 of Oreochromis aureus. Taxonomy (NCBI): domain Eukaryota; kingdom Metazoa; phylum Chordata; class Actinopteri; order Cichliformes; family Cichlidae; genus Oreochromis; species Oreochromis aureus. The sequence goes on along the minus strand of NC_052942.1, from coordinate 42,158,743 downwards.
CGTGCTTCACTGCGCAAGCTGGACCCACAGAGTCTGCTAAGGTTTGTCACTGCCATATTAGATATGATATTTATATAAACCCATTTAGAGTGAGGTTCATGTAAATTTACCATTTTCTATTTGTTTATCTTCCGACAGCGTAAAGTTACAAGTGTGCTCCAAAGCTTCCTTTGCCTGTTAGACGGGAATGCTGCAGACCATCAGAGAGTGCACGGTACATCAAGCCCGCAGAACAGAGCCGGACTGGAATTTGGCAGTTCATGAACTTATGGCACCCATTTCAATCCTGTTTGTAAGAGCAATCGTGTCCTGTTGGTGCCATTGTGGATTGCTGGTCAGAAAGTTTTCTGGTGCCACTAATCAAAGAGACAATGCCCCGAGATAGATTCATTTCAATTATGCAACACCTTCGATTTGATGACAGGGACACGCTGGCAGAACGGGTGAAAACAGACAAATTTGCAGCGATCTCCGACATCTGGACATGCTTCAACGAGAACTGTGCTAAGAGTTTCACCCAGGGGAACACATGACCATAGATGAACAGCTGTTCCCTACCAAGGTTTGTTGTTCATTCACCCAGTATATTGCAACCAAGCCAGACAAATTTGGGATCAAGTTCTGGATGGCCACGGATTTGGACACCAAATATGTCTGCAGTGCATCTCCTTACTTGGGAAAGGACCCCAGTCGTCAGAAGGGAGAGAGGCTGGCAGAGAACGTGGTCATGAAACTGATGGAGCCGTTTTTGGATGATGGAAGAAATGTCACAACGGACAATTTCTTTACTTCACTGTCACTGTCGCACAGACTGCTGCAGCGCAAAACAACATTACTGGGCACGGTGAATAAAGTCCGGCGTGAACTTCCTCAGCTTGCAAAAGATACTGCAAAGCGAGAGGTATTCTCCACTTCAGTGCTTAGAAGTGGCAGTGTCTCCTTGACAATTTATGCACCTAAAAACCAAGACTGTGTGTGTTCTAAGTTCCATGCACCAAGACGTGACGATCGGTGACGGCAGAAAGAGGAAACCCAACACGATCACAGACTACAACCACATGAAGGTATGTGAATGTGTGTACAATTTTACACCAGTGCTACAATGTTTTCTGATGTGTGCTATACAGGCCTATAGAAAAAACATATACTCATGACTCTCTCGCTCTGCTTTTACAGTGTGGTGTAGACGTGTTGGACCAAATGACATGGATGTATTCTGTAAGATCAGCAACACGCAGGTGGCCAGTAGCGGTTTTCTACAATATGCTGGACCTGGCGGCAGTGAATGCCTACATTTTGTACAAGGCATGTACAGGGTGGACAGGCAAAAGAAGATTGTTTCTGCGTCTTCTAGCTCAGCAATTATAGAGCCGATTCATGCAGCACAAGGAAATCTTAGCACAGAGGCAGGCTGCTGCAGCTGCTGTGCCAGGGACTGTAAAGACAACGCAGTGCCAGGTGCAAGAGAGCTGCAACAGGAATCGCAGCAGATTTACCTGTGCAACATGTAAGAAATTCACCTGTGCCAAATGCAGGGATGATGGACACTGGGTCTGCAAACGATGTAAAGTTTGAAACACTTTGAAATAAAACAGACTTGTGTACCCATATATTATGAATGTCTGTCTTTTGTATGTAGGTTGTAAGACAGAAGTTTGGCCTGCCTTGGATCTGAGTAAACAAATGCCAATGTAATGCAGCACACAAACACACACACACACAGCAAATCTGCACTTATTTGTCCCACAAGTGGAAAATCTGCATTGTCATTGCAAAAAGTGGATATAGATCAGGGTGATATATATATATATATATATATATATATATATATATATATATATATATATATATATATATATATATATATATATATATATATATATATATATATATATATATATATATATATATATATATATATATATATATATATATATATATATATATATATATATATATATATATATATGTGTGTGTGTATATATATATACACACACACACACACATATATATATATATATATATATATATATATATATATATATATATGTGTGTATATATGATATAGATGATATGTCTGTGTGTATAACTAGACTTTATGCATATTATATAAGGTGTGGCTATATAAATATATAAATATATGTACAACTCTGTGTATATATGTTTATGGACAGGCATGCAGGCAGGTAAGGAAGGAAAGTAGCCTTGCAGGGAAGGAAAACTTGAATCTCTCATGGTTAGGGGTTGGGGAGGGTGTGTTTGCACAACAAAAGCAGGAGAACAATGGAGCTGACGACCTGTGAAAATCTCAGCGGGGTACCAAGAGGTGTTAAGGTCAGGGGGGAATTTACGCAAATTTGCGCAGGCCAGTAAATCTAGTAGTAGGGACTTGCACCAGGGAAAAAAGGCTCAGTAATTCTAGTGTTAACAATCATCCACCTCACATCATAACTGACTGAGGTGCCTTTTCTTATTAATAGTATGTCATTATTAATGTTATCATTGTATTTTTTTATAACAGCAATAGTATATTAGTATATTAGTTTATATTTTATTATGCATCCATCATGGGTCTGTGTGAATCTGCAGCTTCACACCTTCCCAAGCTGGAGACAGCACAATAACATGTAATATTTAGGTGTTTTGATCCAGGTGTTTTGTTTGTTCCCCCTTTCTCACCATCTCTTCTCCCTCTATTTTCTTTCTCTCCTCTCTTTCTTTCATTCTTTCTCCCTGTCCTATCCCTCAGTCATGTCTGTCCCGTCTGTAACAACCGAAAATCAAATAAAATAAATACATAATTATAATAAAGGTCAATCAAATGGACCAATATGGCATGATGATCCAACTGGTAAAGTAAAGCCGCTTGGCATCTTTCTTGGCCTTCAGACAACAGTTCTGATGGCTAAAGATCCAAACAGGACAGGCAAATAAAAAAAAAGAAAGAAAAACATTCGTTTTCAAACTCCATTCACAAAAATGAGGATTCATTGAGAGTCGGGCACGCGCACATACAAATGCGCCCAGGATGTCTACAGTGAGCTGAGGAGATGCGGATTTCAGGTCGGGCCCGCGGTCCCAGAGGAGGAAGATCAGCCGAATGCAGTGTCATGACTTCGAGAGCTTCTGGGCTGGCATTCAGCGATAGGCAACGGTGACACTGCGGCAATGAGAGCAAAGACTAAGCTACAGGGTTTCCAGAGAGATCTAGTCATTTAGTTTTAACGCGGAACCTCCTTTCGACTCCTTCGTGGCCTCACTTCATTCACCAGCCAGGTGGGAGAGTCGGTACTCCGTTTATGTTCTTATATGTTGGACTTTTAGGATGGTGGTGTTTATGTCTATAGACACAGTTACTTTCCTTTCCGGGCGCTCTCACTTTGAGAGGCTTACCCCCCGACCCACCAGCGGGGTCCTTGTTGGGGAGCAAGAGTCTCCTCTAGTTCAGGAAGTCAGTTCTTCATTGTTCCCCCATCTCTGTTTTGCTATGTTTTCGGGGCCACTGTTCCAGTTTCACTTGTTTTTACTGTCTTGTTCAATGTTGGATAATTTAAAAATAGCCTCCCTGAATGTTAAATTCAATCCTCTTAAAAGAAAAAGAGTTCTGGAGAAATTGAAAAAAGATGGCTCACAGGTGGCTTTTCTACAAGAGACACATTTGTCAAAAAAGGAACAAGCTAAAGTAAAATTTACCAGATATTCCACTTTTTTTTTTTATAGCACCTGTAGCAATAGCAGAGAAAGAGGAGTAACAACTCTTATTTCTAACCTATTAAACTTTGATCTCTTTGATGAGGTTGGTGACAAGGAGGGCAGATATCTAATTGTCAAAGGGAGAGTTAATAATGTTGTGATCACAGTTGCTAATGTGTATATTCCTCCCGAATGTGATAGAAAATTTTTTAAGTCATTTTTTAGATGCTTTAATTACAGTGGGCGAAGGTATCTTAATCTGTGGTGGAGGCTGGAATACTATTCTAAACTTCTCCTTGGATACGACAAGTTGTAAGAGACAAAAAACATATAGATCAAAGGATCTTAATATCTTGATGAAAGGGACTGGTCTGTTTGATGTTTGGAGAGCCCTCCATCCCAAAAGTAGGGATTATCCATGCACCAAGTTCATATTAGACTTGATTTCTTCCTGATGAACGTTGTTGACCAACATAGCGTAAGGGAGTGTACAATTGTTACTTCAGATTTATGAGATCATAATATCAGTTATTTATCTGTTCAATTGTCAAGTTTTGCAAAATTTACAATATGGAGACTAAACTTAGGTATCCTCAATAAAAGAGTCTACTATAAAGGAGTTAAAGGGGGAAATAACCAGTTGCATAGGAGATAGTAACGATGGTCAGGTTAAGCCGATTGTGGTGTGGGACACGGTTAAGGCAGTGATGAGGGATAGACTGATTTCAAGGGCGGCTCGTCTAAAAAAAGCTAAAAGGGCAGCATATGATGATCTTGAAAAAGAACTGAAAACCTAGAAATCAAACTACAACAAAACAGCAAAGATCAAAGCTTGGTCAACAAAATTAGAGTAAATAAAAACAAGATAAAAGTATTAGTGCAAGAAGAACTGGAAAAGAGATTAAGATTCTGCAAGCAATCCCTTTACGAATCAGGCCCGAAAGCAACAAAAATTCTAGCTAGGTGGCTCTGGAAGCAGGAATTAAAGCATGCTGTCCTTGGGATGAGGGACTCCTCTAACGGTAACTTGATTTATGACCCACAGTTTTTAATGACTACTACCAATCGTTGTATTCGTGTCCAGCTCCAACAGCAGAAAACGTCATTACTCGATATTTATCGTCTGTAGATCTTCCTTACAGAATGAAGCCTTATGCGCACATATAACTAGAGAAGAATTAGATACTGCAATCAGTAACTTAAAAGTGAATAAGTGCCCTGGTAGTGATCGATTACCAAATCAGTGTTACAAAATATTTAAAGAGGAACTTGTGCCTACTTTACACAAATCCTTTAACTGGACCCTCGATAATGCCGAAATACCTCCATCCTGGCGTGAGGCGGTAATATCTGTCCTACCTAAAGAAGGTAAAAATAAAGAATACTGCAAATCTTACTGCCCCATTTCTATTTTGAACGTAGATTATAAATTATTTACCTCAATAATCTCTAAAAGACTAGAAGTCCATTTGCTGGATACATGATACATGAATACATGAAGATCAGACAGGCTTCATAAAAGGCCGCCAAACACATGACAGTATCAGAATAACGCTTCATATTATAGAAGAAGCAAAGAATCACAAACTGAGTATGTCATGAACCGAAGTTCAGTACACAAGCTGGACCCAGAAGCAGAGACAATACGCACAGGAGTACGAAAAATAAGCTTTATTTTAACTAAAGGTGTCCCGGAAGGGTCAAAGGAAAACACGCAAGAAACTAGAAAAACCAAGGGACCGGGAGATGAGTTACGCAGGAACGCCGTAATCGGGACTGTGGGAGGCTGCAACAGAAAGAGGAAGAGAGTTACTGGGGAGTGGGGAAATAACAGCGTGCGTGGGGGAGAGTGTTAGTCTTACGGTCAAGGCGGGGCCGTGGGAACCGGAGGGAGGGGTGAGGGTCCGCAGGGGAGCTCCAGGAAAGTAGAGGTGATAGGTACCGGTAGTGATCAAAACTCCAGGCGGGCAGGAGGACAGGCAGGAGAGGGCTCAAAAACACGCCGAGCTGTTACCTGAGCGCACAAGGAAAGGATTAGCGTTAGTTCCAGAAAATGAGATTTTCACAACCGCCTTCCCGTGGGTGTACGTTACCGCTGAGAGGCGACTAACGGACTGGCGTGGAGCAGCTGGCTGGGCTGGATTAAATAGTCCACCTGATGATCGCCTGGGATGGGATGCAGGTGTGGAGTTGACAGCCACACCCGTGGGCGTGGGCATCCCATCAGCTCCTCGGACACCGGGCCGAGGACCATGACAGAGTATGGCATTAGTAAGCCTAGATGCAGAAAAAGCTTTTGACCGGGTCACCTGGCCCCTTCTTTATAAGGTACTAGAGCATCTAGGCTTCAACAACAAGCTTATTAAATGTATACAATCACTATATAGTAACCCATTGGCCAGGTTAAAGATCAATGGACATCTATCCTCTAGTTTTCAATTGAATAGAGGCACCCGGCAAGGCTGCAGGCTCAGCCCCTCGCTCTTTGCTCTTACATACCTCCAGAATCCTGATATGTCACTGAGCTCATGAGCCCTGAGCTCATGTCAACTCTGAAAGAGTTTGGGTCCCTGTCTGGTTATAATTTAAATATCACTAAAACACAAGTCCTTACTATTAACTATTCTCCATGCAATTCAATAAGACCAAATTATAAGCTAAAATGGGACGCAAACAAGATGAAGTATCATGGTGTTTACATTTCACAGGATTTTAATAGTTTGTTCGTTGTTTGTTCAATCTTTTGTTGAACTTTGATAATCTGCTGAACTCAATTCAGGAGGACATAACTCGCTGGTCTTCACTGACTCTGGACTTTAGTACAAGAATAGAGATTGTGAAGATGAATCTGTTTCCCAGATTCTTATGTCTCTTTATGGCGCTTCCCAGTAAAATCCCAGATGTTCAATTCAATGCCTGGGACAAGTTAATATCACGCTTTATATGGGCAGGAGCTAGACCAAGGATAAAATTCAAAACCCTTAAAATTGATAGAGATCATGGTGGACTGGCCCTCCCCAACTTAAAGGAATATTACTTGGCAGCACATCTGAGAAATATTGTTTGTTGGTGCTCCCTGGCAGTGGAGGCACAATGGAAACAAATTGAGTTGAGCATGGGCAGGTCTCCTCCCCAAACACAATTGGTAGAAAAATCAAGGATAAGTAACTTAAATAACCATATAGTGGAAAACACTCTTTTAATTTGGCATGAAGTTGTTAACAAATACAGAAATAAAGGGTGCCTCCTCTCCAGAAATTGATCTTGTCAAGGTTTTTACAAATGCCTACAAATCTCAGCCCACCAAAACCATGTCTAAACTCTACAAAGGGCTACAAAAGCAAAATGGCAACAACACACTATATGTGAAGTCAAAATGGGAAGCCGAGTTGAAAATTGGATTGTCAGAGGGTCATTGGCTCTCAGTGTGTACCACACAACAAACATCAACAAGCTCTAAAAGGTGGAGGGAATTCGGGTGGAAAACTCTAATTAGATTATTTATTACACCACATATTACTAATAAATTTCAAGGGCACCAGCAACAGTGTTGGAGACAGTGTGGCCACCCGAATGCCAATCACTCATATCTTTTGGACATAACTGACTTCCTTTTGGGACAGTATATCCAAGTTAACAGATGACATCATGTCCTATGCCATCCCTAAGGACCCCAGGATCTTCTAATTGGGCTTGCTACCCAGAGATCTGATTCTAAAAAAGGACAGATATATTTTAAAATCCTGTAAAAAGTCTATAACAAGGAATTGGCTTAAGACAGATCCTCCTCGAATAGACCAAGTGCTAGAGATTATAGAGGAAATACATCTTATGGAGAGACTGACTTTCTTTCTACGACTAAAAGGTCATCTTTTTCAACAACGTTGGACTACATGGCATAAATATAAGCAAAGGCTTGAAGATTCTGTCACTTAATTTTGCTAATCTCTCTTTTTGTATGATGCCTGGAACAGTGCCCCATTTTGTTCCTCTTTTCATTTTATTATTTTTTTTGTTGTTTTTTGTTGTTTTTTGTCATATTCCTGTCACAATGAAAATTCAAAATAAAAAGTTTCATAAAAGAAAACTAGATGGGAAATACATCTGGGCCATGCTCCTTACCAGATTTCAATGTCTTGATAGCCTCGTTTATTTCTGATAGTGTAATATTGTTCTCCAATTTAGATTTATCCGAGTCATCCAGAGTTGGTATAGCCAAATTATTGAAAAAATCTTCCACTAAGTCTGCATCGCAGGCTTCAGTAGTACACACATTTTCATAAAATGACTTTAACTGAGTATTAATGTCACTTGGGGTAGTAAGTATGTTTCCACATTCATCCTTTATGGCTGTAATAAAACCTGTGGCTGATTGCTGAAGTTGGTGGGATAGCATTCTCCTGGCACAGTCACCACACTTGTAATGAATGAGATGCGACCTTAAGTACATGTCTTCCTAAAGTATAGCTTTACTTATCATAGGTGATTCTGTTACGGCCCATGGCCATAAGAAGTCTGTGTTAGCCGCTGTTTTGTGTTTTGTACAATCTCTTTTTTTTTTTTTTTTGCCTGTCCCGTTTGGCTCTTTTGCCATCAGAATTATTGTCTAAAGGCGAAGAAAGATGCCCAACAGATTTACTTTACCAAATGGACCATCCCAGTGTCCTGAATTCCAAAATATTGAGGATAAGGACAAAACAACAATGGCCCAGAAGAGTTTGGTCAAACAATGATTTTATTGAACACGCGCGGGGAGATGAATACTGCAACACAATCAGCATAGATCTCCACCCAAAAATACACTTCAAAATGCTTTTGATATAATCGGGGTTCCGCCCCTTCATGCGTCAATTACAATTAATGCTTCACTGAACAAGCTAAAAAAAAGACAGGGAAGTTCCTCTTTTCTCGCTCCCGATGGACTTACAATTTTCTTGATTCGTCTTCTGTCACCTGTTGCTGAGCAAACTCAAATGCAGTTAGAAACTAAATGAATTCCAGGCCTTTGGCCTAACTATCTTCTATAATCCTTTGTGTTTATAAGCGTGTAGGCATTACCTTTCTGTTGCTCCAAGTCACTTACACAATATATCGTCCAGACATCGCGCCGAACTAAGCTTAAGACCTTAAATAGACTGAGCACCAACTCTTCATGAGCACATTTGCAATGTGTGTATAAAATGATTATAGCTGCCCCTTTAATAAAAGTTTTAATATAATGCTGGTGGCTTTACTACACCTTTTAATGCAATGTTAATGCTGAAAACTATATGTAGCAGTAAAATATTTTCTTTATTCCCACATTTCCCTCCCTTGACCTCTTGACCACAAGAGGTCACCATACTTTGTGTTGTGTCACTCCTCGGTCCATTCGGCCGCTTCCAACTCTACCAACGGCATCATGGCCCCCGGACCCACTGGTCCGGAGTCCACAGCCCTAGTTATCACCTTCTCAAGCAGTCCTCTGGTGCAAGGAATGAGACAACAACCGCAGGTGACCAAGATCCCTAGAAAAGCAGCAATAGAAAGCATTAGAGACATAACAAACCCCTTCCATTGTCCAAACACGGACGTCATCCAGCTCTCCAGCGGGTTGTCGATTCCTGAATGTTCATGCATGGTTTTAGACAGAGTTTTCAGCCCCTCCAGAGCTCGCGTTACTGAGCCATCTGGAGCAGTGTTGTTGGGGATGAAAGTACAGCACATGTCTCCAAACCTGGCACACACGCCCCCTTTCTCCGCCAACAACATGTCTAGGGCCATTCGATTTTGCACCCCCATCAATGAAGTCGGACCCAACTGTTCTGCGAACCGCTCCATGGCGTCTCTGGTTAGGTTAGAGAGTCTCAGCACATTATAATGGACATAGTTTATGCGATCAATATTTTTATTTGGAGTCACCCATATGAATATACTTTCAAATCCTGAGGCTATTTGGTCCACTAGTTCATACTCATTTGGAACTCCCCTGGGCACTCCTATTGAGTCAATCCAGGTAGGCGAGTTCATTCTAGGGTCATAAGCATGTGTCCCTTGTGTCCCTCTCTTTGCCAAAATGTGCCTCCTACGTCTGGCTGCCAATGTGCGTGTGTTGCGTTGTGGTATGACTTTTACCTTGTTCCCGATTAGCATGAGTGGAGTTCCCAGTCGCACCATTGCACACATTCCCACACTCCCCAGAGGAACACGAAACAAAAGAGTTTTGTGTCCACAGTAATAATATAGCCCATTTCTTGCCCATGTTCCAATTAATGTGTTTATGTCACTTACATTATTTGTGGTTCTCCCCATGTATGTGACAGAACACCAACTTGGGTCAATCTCTTCCAACTTGTACTTCACCGTGTCCGTTGAGAGATTGAAACGTATAGTTGTCTTGTTTTGGCATGAATGGTCCTACTTGCGTTTGCTTGTGAATTGGGGGAAATAAACTGGACTAAATAGTACAGTTGCCAGTACTCACCGCTTCCCTAGTTAACCGCAAAATGCAGTCATAGCCCCACTTGTCCTCTGGATACAATGGTGCGGGCTCCGTGAACAAACGTGGTCTAGCTGAAGCACAGGCAACACAGTCAGATACATGTTGTTCTCTAGCATTTTGAGCCACCCAATCCAGCCAGAGATTGCTGTCACTGAATCCTGTGGCACGCTCAATTAGGTCCTGAGGGTTCAACCTAGTGTAATCCACTGTCAGGACCTTTCTCCCTTTTGGTTCTTGCTCCTCTGATCCTAAAATCGAGGACCCCTTACTTACTCGCCCCGTAATGGTGTATTTGATTAACCTTTTATTGTTTATTTTATTTTATTTTCACTTGCTAAATACGTGACAGACTTGACTGGGGAAAACAAAGGGGAGAAAGAAACAGGGAAAGAAAAACAGTGGGGAAGAGGAACAGTGATAAAGGGCAAAAAAACAAAAACCAACAAAATAAGCAGACAAAAAATACATATATCGATCACCTGGATCACCTGTTGAGAAAGAAAAAAGAGAAAACAAGCAGAAGAAAAAAAAAAGAGCAATATAATAAACAACATCACGATGATCTATGGGAATATAACAGTAAATACTCAATATTAAACATTATTGTGCAGCACTTAAGATCGACAGCGCACAGTGTGCTTTGAGGTAGGAGCCAAAAACGGAGTAGTTTGTGTGTGTGAGCACCTGTGTGTACACCTGTGAGCATGAGCGCGCTTGTATTTAAAAGGTTCCTTCATGTAATAATCTGTTAGAGGGTGTGGGGGGCCACAGCCCTGTCCTCCAGGGCATGAAGCAGGTATGGAGGAGATCAAGACTCCAGACATCCAGAGGCCCTCAGAACACAAGAGACCAAGGAGGGGCAGCCGCGCCACTATCCCAGAAAGAGCTGAGGAGAGCCCCAGATGAGGGGTCACTCAGCAGCCGCGGGGTCACTCAGCAGCCGCGGAGCAGAAGCCAGGGGGGGTTGCAGTGACGTGCCCGTGAGCTCCGCCGGCAGCCAGCTGTGCCAGAGTGACCGAGCCCCAAGCCCAGAGGCCGAGGGCACCCCAACCCCAAAGTGGCCCGAGCGAGCCCCAGGCTCCAGGCCCTGACAAGCAGCCACCAGGAGTGAGCCGGTGTGTACCTGGACGCCCATCCCCAGACACAAAGAACCACCGATGTCTGAGGGCGTCTGCCACTGGCAGGGGGAGTGGTGGGGGGAGATAGGCCTCCATACCTTGGAGGGCCTGAAATGTCCCTAGAGAGGTGGCGTCTGATACCCAACCTGACATATAGACACAGACAAACAGGCACACACAGATACAAACATCCATTCCCACCCTCATGCTCTCATGTGCAATTACTCAGCACTCACCCAACGTGGAGACAGACATAAATAGACACTGTACACACAATCACACTCCCCAAGCATACCCCAGGTCTAGGTACCCTTGCCCCTGGAGGGGGAAACTGCACCCAGACCCAGGTAGTGTTACCCTTTTCCCTGGGGTGGAGAGAAGTAGATTGCCACGACTCGGCAGCAGCAGGGAGGCCCCACATTCCAGACCCCAATCGGACGGCCAACTCCTCCTCCTAGCCCCCCCCCCGCTCCAACAGGCAGCAGAGAACGGGGGTGTGTGAAGACTCCAAACCTCCCTCCGCCCGCTCATATGTAGTGTTGATGCATGTGTGTTCTAAGGTGCATTTAAAACCCAGGAGGGCATGGAGCTACCTGCCAGAGAGCAGCAGGTAAGCCCATAGCCCCTCCTGATAGCCCTCAATGTCTACATGTATTTAAAATTGAGAGGTGGGCAACGACGCCAGGGGTGAGGTTGTACACCCTGATGGTCTTTTGTATTCCGTGTAGCGTGCCCACCCCCAAGGTCCTATATGTATGTGTTATGAGACTGTGAGTAATGTGAATGTCTAAGTTGTCGGATAAAATTGAGGCACAGGCAGCCAGAAGGGGACAGAGGGGGGGGGATGCCTCCCCTGCACCCTGGTGACACACCTTTACCCCAAGGCCCTGCATGTGTGGGTGATTGTGGTGGAGCGGGAAGAGGGAGGCAGCTGGAGATGGGGAGGGAAGGAAGGGAGGGGCAAGTGACCCCTCCCTGGGGCCAGCTCCCCCGCTGTGTTTTAAGAATCTCTGCAGCTTATTCCTCTAATGAAGAGCAGTGGGCTGCTGATTGGACCAAGGATCATGTGACTGGGTTTAAAAAGCTGCTCCGACAGCTACAAAGAGAGAGAGAGAATAGTGAGCAAGTGCGATCTGATTGACAGCAGACTCAGACCCATCTCCGGCTTCCAAACTTTTCGTGTTACTCTGTATATGTGTAAGCATGCATTTTGAGAGCCGCCTGATGGATATTTAAATCTCCAGGGATCTATTATTCCATGTCTTAAGAAACGTGGTGATGCACTGAGCCAATTTACTAAATGCAAAAGACATTCCAGCTCAAGTGGTGCTGGTCAGTGTTTAATTTACTGAGGGCATGATAAGAACTTAGCAAAGAGGGCAGTGGTCCTGGGTCTTTTGACCCAGCGGTTTGTGTTTCTTACTATTATTATGATCTTGTGTTCTAGTTTATTCTGATTATGTACTTAGTTCTCAGTGTTTTGATTCCGTGCTGCCTCTGTTTAGTGTCTGCCCGTGTGTCTCCTCTGTTCTCCGTCTGTATCGTGTCTCTTAGTCCAATCTGTTTATTTCCTGTTTTACTTTGAAGGTCCGTGTCTGATATCAATGTGTTCGGTTTCGCACCCTCTCTGTTTTGTCATGTTAATTAGGTTCAGCCGTGTCTCCCTCCTGTGTGCCATTTCCCCATGTCCCTCTGTGTGTATTTATAGAGATTGAAAATGTGACGTCATTCTGGGGTAAAACCGCAAAGGATTCTGGGAACGAGTGGCAAGCGGTACTAGCGCATGCAGGCTTTCACATGAAAACAGTCACACAGCGAAAAAAGAAACACAAAAAATGGCAAGAAGGTGTTGTATTATTAACTGCAATAGCCGGTCGCATGACAGCCACTGGAAGCCGACGGGTAAAGAGATTGGTTTTTATCGGATTACGTTATGGAAGAGAAATTGTTCAAGCCATGTTTCCGAAGTAACAAAGAGCCAACGGATGGCCTGGATTGCAGCAATTCGAAGACCAAATATAACGTTCCAGAACACTCCAGCTCACATGTTAGTCTGCTCCAAGCATTTCCACAAAGGTAAGTCTTCTTTTGTAGTTATTACGTAATTTATCATAACATAATTGTTGATGTAGGTTACAAATAAGTCTTATATTAATTTGAATTGAATTCGCTGCGCTATGCTGCTTTGTTCACTGTGGCTTTGTGGGCTAATGTTTGTTGTGTTTTGTAGGAAAACCAGCCTACAAAATGCTGGAATGCGATCCAGACTGGGCACCTCTATCAGCCTGGGACATACCGAGTTTAAAGCTGCTACCACAGCAAGATTTGATTGGTTAAGAGAGAGAGCGATATCAAAACAGCCACAAAACGTCCCGCATATATGTACCCAAGGGTTGTATTGAAGCAGTCAAGTGATGAATAACTGTTTTCCAGTATGTTGTTTTGCAATGTTTTTTGGTTTGGTTTTTTTTGCATTGTTGATTTGATTTTTACCAAAGCAGCTAATAAAGCATAATGGAATACAATTTTGCCTCTTTCTTGTAAGATTCTATAAGAGAATGAAACAATAATGCCAGTTATAAATAAAGACAATAAATTGAATGAATTACGAAACACTCATTTTATTTCTATTAGATCTGAAAATGTTGTGTAATACTACAACCTGAAATGACAAATAGATTGTGTTGGCCTGTACAGGAGATAAAGGAAAAGAATGTAACAACAGCTGTGAAATGGAATAGTCCAAATCACCAAAGTAAACTGGACATGGGCTTGTTGCAGGGATCTGAAGTTAATAAACATCTTGTGAGTGTATGCACTCACACTTAGGACCATATAATAATAAATATGCCCGTGATGAAAGTTGGGCAGCACGGTAACGTCCTTACTCCACTCTGTATGCTCGTATGGGTCTAACCCTTTCACTCCTTTGATTTTTTCCTCGTCCTTTTTTTTTCCCTTTTTCGTCAAGTCTGTCTTTGTACGTACCTGCCGTGTTCTCCATCGTTTTGTACATAACTGTTTTTGGGGCAAATAAAATAAAAACTGCAGAATTAATGATTACTGGTGCTGGAAATACTAGCGCTTGATGCAGTGTTTTGATTTTGTTGCCACGGGTACCCACAAAGCAATGTGCAAAAGTCACGTGGTCTGTCAATCTCTATAGTGTGTTACCTCGTGCTTGTCGCTGGTTCGTCTGTGTCCTCTCCCTGAGTCACTCTGTGCACTCTGGGTCCTCTCTTTTACACACCACACGGTTGCGGCAGCAGCCGTGACAGTAGCCCCAAAAGGGGGAAAATGGGGAAAAAGGGCATAAATAAAGAGTAAAGTGAACATAAAAAAAGTTAAAGCACCAATAATTATGATAACAACAAAAGATAGCCGGTCTCAAAAAGAGACTGCTATCCTTCCAGTAATACCTGTCATGGTTTGCAAGGCAAAACCGTGGACCCAGGCGCAGACAATGATGCAGGAGAGAATGTTTCAAACTGAAAACGAGCCTTTATTTGTGGCTGAAAAGAAACTCTACAAAAACAACCTGTAAGAAACCTAAACTGTGGACCGCTAAACATAAATGAGGAAATTTAGAACTAATAACTTAGAACCTGGAAACATAGCTGGAGACACACTTGGGCAGAGAAACACCAGGGACAATACACAGAATGACATGCAGACGCTCTGATGAAGAACAGAGGTAACCACACACTAAATATACACACAAGGTAACAAGGAAATGGCGCACAGGAGGGAGACACAGCTGAACCTAATTAGACAAGACAGCGGGGAAGTAAAAGAGAATACATGACCTGGGACACGGACCTTCAAAGTAAAACAGGAAATACAACTGGTTCAAGGACACTGACTTGAGACTACACAGGGCACATGGAGTACGGGGACCAAAACCTAATAACTAGAGAAACAAAAACAGAAACCATCACAATAGCAGTCAAACCCCAGATATTGTGCTATTCTTACTTAGTGTATTGTCTGTCTTTGTTAATGCTTGTTTATAATGGAGCACTGTAACGAAAAATAATTTCCCCTAGGGATCAATAAAGTATTCTGATTCTGATTCTGATAACAACAAAGATCAATAATACAGAAACCAAAACACTGGGTCACAGACCCAGGACCATGACAAATACCGGTTCATTTTCTGCGTATTCAAACTGTTTAAATGCTTACCATGTTAGTCCACACAAGAACCACTATGTAGATTATGATTAGTTTCAGTTTCAATTTTATTTCTATAGCACATTTAAAGGACCAACGTACATCAAAGTGCTTCACACAAGTCCTGCATTGCGGGATTACAACAACAGAAGAACAAAGAAAATACAGTTATCATTACAGAATAGTTACAGGCAAGTGGCATGGCACAAGCACGGACTGGGTAGAAGTTAAAATCTAATTTGACCTAACTTTGGAATTTCTAGCTGGCATAAGGTGATATAACAACACTTATCCCAAACTTAAATGAGACTTTGAAAGGTTTCATTGTTATTATTATCTCGTACCGGTCATTCATAATTACTCCAAACGTATGCATTATTAGTGCAGAGAGAAGAGGAAAAAAGGAGTGAACAGTCACAGTCATGGATACGGTAGTAATCCTCAGCTTTGCTGGGTGCCTCAGCCAGTAGTGGACTCCATTGCAATTGCTAAGTAGATTCTTCACCTCGGTAAAGGTGGCACACTTTTTACTCACAGCCTGAGTAAAGTCCAGGCAGGATGCAGATACAGTCACCGTCTGTGGTTGTCATCAGGTGGTTTAGACATGTGGTGAGGAGGGACAGTGGATATACTGGATGTTGATGACGGAGAAGGAAAGGAGGAAAACTGCAGAGGTTATTCATTGGATTTTGAACATTATCAATATTTAATGCTGTTTGACTTTAGTCTCCTGCATCCAGATTTTGAGTCTGCAAAATAAAACACTCCACATTTCACACAGTATTATGACAATGTCACTTTTTTTCTTAATTAAAAAAGAAAAGAAAAATGTTTGCACAGAAATCTTTTTTTCCCTTTTTTGATTAAAAAGATATACTACATGAAAATGGTAGGTGAAATAAATTTTTGCTGTGATAGTAGTTCACGATTTGTCACTGTCAGTTATATAAATTTATATTTATGTTTATATCTTGACAAAAATTATAGCCCTGTCAGCAATTTAACATTAACCAGAGTGAACCTGGGTAAAATAGAGTTGATAACCAAGTGTGCGAGGATGTCTTATAGCTACTCCATTTCCTCCATCTTCTGTACAAATTCTTCCAGGGATGAATTCAAGGTAGGTGACAAAAAGTACGCAGGTGTGGTTGGTAACACAGGAATAGTAACAAGAAGAATACAAAATTCCTAACATCTTTCAAATCAGTTTGGCTGATTGGATATTACTCGCCTCTGTCAGTGCGCCCCAGGGTGGCTGTGGCTACAATGTAGCTTGCCATCACCAGTGTGTGAATGGGTGGATGACTGGTTGTGTAAAGCGCTTTGGGGTCCTTAGGGACTAGTAAAGCGCTATACACAACAGCTGACAAGAAGAGACTACAGAGGATCATCAGAACTGCAGAGAAGGTGATCGGCTGTCCACTCCCCTCCCTGGACTTAATTGCCAGCTCAAGATGTCTCTCCAGAGCCAGGGCAATTATAAAGGACCACCTCCATCCTAACCACCACCTCTTCAACATCCTGCCCTCTGGAAAAAGGCTCAGATCCATCAGGTGCAAAACCAACAGACTAAAGAACAGCTTCTTCCCGTGGGCTGTCAGAACTATTAATGGTAACTAAGAGTGTGTAAAGACTTCCCCAACACATCCACCCTGACACTGCTGCTGATCATCTATGTGCAAAATCTCAGTCTTTCCATGTTCTGTCCAATATTTTTGGCTCAAGTGCAATTATTTTGGTCCCAGTCTGTTTCAATGTTTCCTACAAATATACCATGTATATAGTTCCACTCACACATATATATACACTGCTTTTTATTTTATTTTATTTTATTCTATTTATTTATTTATTTATTTTCCACCTTCGATGTATATTGGTTTCTCTTTTTCTTACTTTAGCACCTTTGTGGTCCAGCTACCCAATTTCGCTGTGCAAGAAACTGCACAATGACAATAAAAAGCTCTAAGTCTCTCTAAGTCTCTAAGTCTATACAAATACAGGCCATTTACCATTAAGGATAAGTTGGACATCTTAAGCCAGAAGAAAAGACAGTCTCTTATGTGAGCACTGACTATTTAATAAACACTGACTACCTAATTTATATCAATTTCAACTAAAAGTTTCCTTTATAAACTTAAACTTTTCTAACCCCTTGAAGAACATCTAACTGCACGGACCGCTACCCAACATACATCTCATCATTTCTCTCTGCCCTGTTCTTTCTGTTTTCATGGGAGTCGAGAAGACAGGCCGATGTGTGATTAATGCTGTGAACACAAGTGAAATATAGAAGTTTGAAACAGACAAAGAGGGTAAGCACTTTGTGATTTAATTTTTAGCAGATTTTTGGGGTCGGGCAGCAGGTGTGATACAGTGACATATTAATGATTGTTTAAAGTGATACTAGCTGCTGACATTCATATATATATAGTCATTATTTTGAGATGTGAACTGCAATTCAGAGTAGAAATTATTTTTTGGATCATACAGTCAGCCTTAAACCAATGCACAGTCCTCAGTGAATCTGAGCTTGTGCACTCTAATGTCAGTCACAACAGTTTACCATATGAAGTCATAATCTCATCCTTGTTTAAGTGGTGTGTGCCCAATTCCTGCAGTGTACTGTATACTGCTGGATCAATGTCACACTGTTGACAGTCTCTGTATGCAGCTTTCATACACTATCAGCACAATTTAAAAAACCCTCCTGTACAACTGCTAAATCTGCGTTCATACCTACATTCTATGTCTCTGTTCATTATCCTTGAGTATGGAGCATAACCCTAGTAATATTTTACTCTATAATATTCTTAACATAAAGCAACTGGAAACTCATCGAGACTCATGAGTCTCCCTGGACTTTTTGTAAGAACATGAAGTAAACCTTTTACAGCATGCTAAAGATAGAGTTCACGTTCCACCACATCAGTGCAGTTGCCCACTCTATTCTATCCTCACCCTATAGCCACAAGCTCTGAGCAGTGACCATACAAGAAGCAGAAGTGAGCACCACCTGAAAGGAGCCAGGGCTTTCACTTAGAGAGAAGCTCATTCATTCAAGAGGAGCTCGGGGCACAGCTGCTCCTCTTCCACATACAAAAGGAGCCACTTGAGGCAGTTCACCATCTGATTGGGATGCCTCCAGGACTCTCCTAGATGAGATGTTTCATGTCCAGAGCAATGGGGTAGACCGAGGACATGCTGGACACATGTCTCTCAGCTGGTTTGCCTCAGTGCCCCTGAGCAGCAGTCTCAGGGCTGCTGAGAATACTGTGGAAGCTGGACGGGGGTGAGACAGGTAACGACCCATCCCTGTCACGGTGACCATAAATGAACAGTGCTGAACAAAAGGAATGTTTTACAAATTATTTAGGATCAAAGACAATGAATTCAACCAGAAGTCTGCATCTGCATCTCTGTGAACCTGGTTTCAAAAGATGTCTCATTTGTCAGTTTGAGTAGAGAAATGAACATTTTAACAAACCTACACTGCGTTCTGTCTGTGTTTAATATTGATACTAATTCACTTAACTTGCTGGCATGTTGGAAACTTTAGACATTGGCTGCTGGCAGAGAAAAAAGGAAGAGATCAGTAGCTGTCCAGGTGGAAAGCTTTGATCACTCAAAGACACGCTCAGATACTCAGAGCCACATAGTGAGAGGGGAAATGGGACTAAAGCAGCAATGATGATGAGACGAGGTGAATGACTGCAGGCAATGAGAATAATCTGCTGGTCTTTAATTAAAACTTCCTAATGATCGCCGGCAAAATGAGGGGGAGAGACAGAAATAAAGAGATGAAAAGTATTTTCTTGTCTGCTTTATTCCTTACATTGAACCCCTTTTCTATGCTTAGCTGCTGTTGTCAAAGGAGTTTGCAAAGAAAAGCGTCTGGACTTCTTTGAGTTGCTTGAAGACGTTTCACCTCTCATCCGAGAAGCTTCTTCAGTTCTAAGGTCAAATGGCCGAGAGTCCCAGATTTAAACCCAGTGGGAGTATCCCCCCAAGGAGGGACAAAGGACCCCTGGTGATCCTCTAATCACATGCGCCAAGGTGTGAAAGTGGGTGTGGGACCCTAATCAGCCAGGGTTTCGGGTGAGCTCATTGTGAAACCTGGCCCCACCCTATCATGTGATTTCCTGAGGTCAGATGGCCCAGGATGTGAGTCGGCGTTAAGGCGTCTGGGGAGGGAACTCAAAACTGGATTATAGATGGCAGACAGTTGGTGTCGTAAACCACCGCCTCTGTTCAAAGATGGTCGCTCACAGTGGACATAGATGGCCTCTTTCACTCCTCTTTCAAACCATCTGTCCTCTCTGTCCAATATGTGAACATTGGCATCCTCGAAAGAGTGACCTTTATCCTTAAGATGCAGGTGGACTGCTGAGTCTTGTCCTGTGGAGGTGGCTCTTCTATGTTGTGCCATGCGCTTGTGAAGTGGCTGTTTGGTCTCTCCAATGTAGAGGTCTGGGCATTCCTCACTGCACTGTACAGCATACACCACGTTGTTCAGTCTGTGTTTTGGAGTTTTGTCTTTCGGGTGAACCAGTTTGTGTCTGAGTGTGTTGCTGGGTCTGAATGGCCGAGAGTCCCAGATTTAAACCCAGTGGGAGTATCCCCCAAAGGAGGGACAAAGGACCCCCTGGTGATCCTCTAATCACATGCGCCAAGGTGTGAAAGTGGGTGTGGGACCTCTCGGATGAGAGGTGAAACGTCTTCAAGCAACTCAAAGAAGTCCAGACGCTTTTCTTTGCAAACTCCTTTGACTACGATGACCTGGATGACTGAGAACCTTCACAGACATTTAGCTGCTGTTTCTAACATTACTTTAACACAAAGCAAGCAGCAGTATAGAGAAGCTCAGAGATAGCCATGCAAGCCTTCAATCCACGATACCCAGCTGAGAAGGCATTCCCACCATTTAACCAGAATTTTGTTCATTAAAAAAAAAAAATCATGACTCATTTTCTTTACCTCCCACATTACTATACACACAGTGGGCATCAATAGGACTCCAGTGAGAGAATACATGAGGCTAGTTAGTCTTTACCGTTCTATCTGTAGAGTATGCACATGTAAATGAAGTGTTATAGATTAAAGACTAAACAACTGTTAAGCAATCTTTGGATTTTGCATCTATCTCACCTGCAAACATGTAAATTACCAATTTCAGACAAAAGTCCTGTGTTGAACATTAATGGTTCACACAATTCATTCAGTCCTTCTCAGTAAATATAATTACAATCAACACATTTTAAGCTTCTCTCATATCATCTGATATCACGTTATATTAGAATATCATTGTTGAGAGAATAATCTGTACTGGAAGCAAAATGGGCATCCACACAAACTTTTCAAACACTAGGCCAGGGCTTTTTTCCTGTTCAATAGGTAGGTACAGTTATGGGAATATAGGTAGATGGGTCATTCATCGTTCATCATCATCATCATCATCATCATCTCCCACTCTCCCTGCAGATCTATGAACCCAAATCTGACCAAATGCAGGGAGTCTTTAGTCCCTGGATCCCTTTTAGTTCAGTGTCTTCATTCATTGGAGTCAGCAAACATCTGTCCTTATTTGCCCTTTTTAGATCTTTGATCTATTGATATACCGGTCATGGCAGGGGTTAGGGTTAGGGTCCTTTGTTAAAAGGGTTACCCTAACCCTTTTAACAGAGGTTTTTTCCTGTTAAAAGGGAGTTTTTCCTTCCCACTGTCACCAAGTGATTGCTCAAAGGGGGTTGTTTGATTGTTGGGGTTTTCTGTGCATCATTGTAAGGCATTTATCTTACAATGTTAAACATCTTGAGGTGACAGTTGTGATTTGATGCTATAGAAATAAAATTCAGTAGAAAAATTAAGTCAAGTCATTTGACTTTGTGTGCTCCAGTGTTTGAGCAGAATTGAAGGCATCATTGACTGACATGTTACAAACATTGTTTGGCCAGGGCACATAAACTGATTTGATTATTCATGATTTTTTTTTTTCATTTCTTGCTTATTCTGTGTTTTGAGAGGCAGGTAGAGACCCTACTAGAGGGGTGTGTGTGAGCACACTGGGTCCAACAAAAACTCACATAATTACAATGTATAGCTGACAATGCTTATTAAAATTTCCTACATGTGTTCTTTAGGTTACATCTGGTATCCAGTCCTCTGAATTCAGTACTCCAGAACAGTTTCTTTTTAGTCAGAGAACTGTGTTGTTCTCGTTTGTTGATGTCCTTGGAAGCATTCAAAAGTCATGGTAGATATCACAGACCTATGTGACCACACTGGTCCACATTATTTAGCTATTTTCAGAAATTCTTAATTATAAACCCTGACAGACAGGAATGATCTTTTAATATTAGAAATTAGAAATTTCACCTAACAAATCATTTCAAATCAGTGTCGATTAAGACAAATCAATAAAATTCCAATTACCTTCGTCACAGGATCTTAAATATTCTTTCACAGTAATAATTAAGCTCTAGTTCAGAGACCATTTTAGATCCAGGAATCAGACTAGCATACTGAATGTATGTACACCTCAAGCACATCATAACAGAAGAGCAGAAAGTGTTGGAACTATGTATGAGTCAAAGTGTAAAGTAGTTTCAGAGGAGGGCTGGCTGAGAAACAAAGCTCATATCCCACAGGAAAATTTATTAGTAGACCCAGCCTCATGTTCGATTTCTAAAGGCTTCTCCAAAGGCAAACATTACTTTCACTCTCCCGACACTGACATAGGTGTATGAGTGTGAGTGAGGTAGTGGAGGAGAGGGAGAGGAAGAGTGAGGATGTTCACATATTCAATATTCAGGCTGCAGATGAGTTCTGTTTTGCTCTTAGATTAAACATGGGGGAGTCTCAGGTCAGTTACTTATGACACGACTGCTCCATCCCTCACAACACACACACACACACACACACACACACACACACACACACACACACACACTCCATTCCCCTGACACAACTATTTATAAAGAGCAAACCAGGAAAGTGGAGCTTGTTGCTATCAAATCAATGATATCATACAAGGGAAATACATTTTCAAACGGCACATGAGAAATGTGTTTATGACAATGATGACACCAGATAGCAGTAGTGATGGAGCAGCCTTATCCCTGCTGTAGTTTCTCTTGTGGAACTGTAATCACACTTTCCTAAAGGGTGTGCTGATAGGAGAACTTGTGATATCGGAACTATCAGAACTCCTTCCAAATTCATAGGCTGTATCCTATTGAGGCCGCATTTGTAGGCCGATTAGTCACAGCGACGCAACGAAGGCTGTCCAAATTCGTAGTCTCCTCCAAATGAATGTGGCCAACAAATGCGTCCTCCTTTTCCCCAGATTTGAAGGATGGGTTGAGTGTATCCTTCGTGGCCCACCATATCCCAGAATTCATAGCGTGGCCCAGCCAATTCAAGTTTCCAACAATGGCGGCAGCTACTTAGTTTTAATATTAGTCTTTCTTGGTCACAAAATAAACTTTTAAAATATTTTCAGGCGAGAATGTAGCTGTGTAAACTTCAAATATCTGCTCAATTTATCAAGACATCACATATTTGCAAACGTACTCCGACATTTTCGGATACGTCTGTTACCCACCAGCTCGATACCTGACCAGGAGGTTGAGGCTCACTAGAGCCGGCGAGAACAGCCCATTGTTTTCAAACCCATCGCGGTATTTCACTAGTCAGGTTAACCCTCTGGGGTCGATGGACTCGCCGGCACGTCAAAAGTCACATGACCAATTTAAGACGATACAGCAACAAGATGCAGTGACCCAGAGTCTCCTTTTCAACCTGAGTCGAAAGTGCGGACTTCAAACTATACACCAGTTTTTAAATGGTTTTGATAGGCCACGTAAAACCAGAGTTTTGATTAAAAAAAAATACACGCAATGTTTTTTCTGCATAAAACAGTGGGAAGAAATGCTAAGAACACCGTTTTCTATGGAAAGCACTAGCAAACACTCTCCATTTGCCAGTCAAAAAAAGAAAAAGAAAAAACACCCCTTCCCTATTAGTGGAAAAATATACCATGTCAACCAATCAAAAAATGATATGGTAACATGTGGCATTTGGTTGTTTAGGAAGAGGGGGAAGTTTTTAGGAGTGAAACCAGCGAGAGAGAGTGAGCGACCGAAAGAAAGAGAGAGAGCGAGTTTTGATAAGTGAGAGACTTGTGGTGTTTAGCGTGTTTGGTGGCTATAGTTAGTATGTAGTGTAGTCGTTGTTTTGTTTTGTGTGTCAGTTATACTGCTGAATATCACAGTTGCTCCAAAAAAAGCCACCAAAGGCAGATTGCAGTGTAAACGCTGTCTCCACATGGAAAACAGGAGTGATACAAGTCATGTTGTCATACCTGAGTTTAAGCCTGTTGTGTTCTGTCTTGTAGTGGACATAAACTATTTTTTGGAGTGGGAAAAATAATTTCTGTGCCTTCTTATTTAATGACGCTCACCTGATTGTTCTGTAAATAGTTTTAAATGGTTATATTAAAAAAAATGCCTGAGGCCTTGGCAAATCTGAAGGCTAGACCATCCAATTTCACAGCCGCTCACTTACCTGGCCTTCGGAGGACCCGGCCCATGTAGACAGGCATGGGCCGGGTCCTCAGGAGGATGCAGGCTATGAATTTGGACACGGCCTTTGAATGGCCCATGTTCTGCACCTCCATTATTTAGTCCATTATTTGTTCATCTGGACGTAGCGTCCAGATGAACAGATTCAACTTTTGGAGACTCTGTAGAATGCTAACAGTTACTGGCAGGTGAAACAGAATGCATTTCCTGCTGAAGTCAAGGAAAAATTTCAGGTGTGGCACAGTGAGATCATGGTACAAGACTTTTGGTTAGGTACAAAGTACTACTGGCAATCTTTTAGGTGACTTAGGAGGGAGTAGCACTTTCCTTCCATGCTGTATACGATAGAGATAACCTCATCTAAGGATGGTTTTGGGTAATGAAGGGAATAGTTTGTGGATCCCCTGAGTCCCACCGACAAACAATCTGTAAAACAAGCATTCTGGGGACCACAGATCCATCACCTACAGCTTAAAGTCTTCCAGACAGTCCAGTCAGGCCCTTAGCAGAATAATGGCATTTCTGTCAGGTTCAGGACAAGAGCAGGACTCAAATGCAGGACTTTCCGATTAGCAACAGTGAGCTTATTTGCAGTGAATAGTGAGCAAACAATGTGAACAGTTTCCAAAGACATGACTTCTTCTGTGGTACTTAAAGGGTGAAAATCCAATACTCGATTTTTACAACAACACTTCGCCCCTGCAACACACTCCTTTTCAGGCTCCTAAAAGAAAAGACGTGATGAACAGTTTAGCGTTCAAGCAGATAAGGGCAAAGACAGGTTTTTCTCAGACCCGGGGCTCTGGTCACTCAATGATCCACTGTCGACTGAAACTCAGTCACACTTTTAAGTAGTGGGCCACTGACAAGGATAATCAGCTGCAGCCAGCGAAGCTTGATGGGCGACAGGTGTGGCTGACTTCAGCGCAGGAATTCCTTGCAGCCTGATGATTGCCCATAAACCGGTACAACAGATACACAAACACACACACACAGACACACACACACACAAAGGAAGAAGCAGGTGACCAAGAGGGGAGCCTTAAGAATGACATAGTAAAAAATAACAAAACAAAACACTAGGGCAGGTCGACCAGCGAGGACTGCCGGACAATGTCAATTTCAGTGGTAAGTACATCTTTAAATCATCTGCATAACAATGAAATCGTATGCTATATTTTTTCTTTCTTTAGATTAGACAAAAGGGAAGCATATAAATTGAAAAAAGGACTGGGGTAAGAATGTGCCCTTAATGGACCCCACATGAAAACAGAGCTTCAAGGAACAAAAGCTTTGCTGGTTAAATAAGATTCAAACCACTGCAGTACAGTTCCTTTAAATATGTCTGTGAAGGTTCTCAGTCATCCAGGTCATCGTAGTCTAAGGAGCTTGGAAAGAAAAGCGTCTGGACTTGTTTAAGTTGCTTGAAGACGCTTCACCTCTCATCCGAGAAGCTTCTTCAGTTCTAAGGGTCAAATGGTGGAGAGTCCCAGATTTAAACCCAGTGGGAGTTTCCCCCCAAAGAGGGACAAAAGGACCGCCTGAGGGTCCTCTACATTGGAGAGACCAAACAGCCACTTCACAAGAGCATGGCACAACATAGAAGAGCCACCTCCACAGGACAAGACTGAGCAGTTCATCTGCATCTAAAGGAAAAAGGTCACTCTTTCGAGGATGCCAATGTTCACATTTTGGACAGAGAGGACAGATGGTTTGAAAGAGGAGTGAAAGAAGCCATTTATGTCCACTGTGAGCGACCATCTTTGAACAGAGGCGGGGGTTTACGACACCAACTGTCTGCCATCTATAATCCAGTTTTGAGAACCCTTCCCAGACACCTTTCTTTCTTTCTTTCTTTTTTTTTATTTATATAGCGCCAAATCACAACAAAAGTCGCCTCAAGGCGCTTTATATTGTACAGCAGATAGCACAATAATACATACAGAGAAAAACCCAACAATCATATGACCCCCTATGAGCAAGCACTTTGGCGACAGTGGGAAGGAAAAACTCCCTTTTAACAGGAAGAAACCTCCGGCAGAACCAGGCTCAGGGAGGGGCGGCCATCTGCTGAGACCGGTTGGGGTGAGAGAAGAAAAACAGGATAAAGACATGCTGTGGAAGAGAGACAGAGATTAATAACAGATATGATTCGATGCAGAGAGGTCTATTAACACATAGTGAGTGAGAAAGGTGAGTGGAAGGGAAAAACTCAATGCATCATGGGAATCCCCGGCAGCCTACGTCTATCGCAGCATAACTAAGGGAGGATTCAGGGTCACCTGGTCCAGCCCTAACTATATGCTTTAGCAAAAAGGAAAGTTTTAAGCCTAATCTTGAAAGTAGAGATAGTGTCTGTCTCCCGAATCCAAACTGGAAGCTGGTTCCACAGAAGAGGGGCCTGAAAACTGAAGGCTCTGCCTCCCATTCTACTTTTAAATACTCTAGGAACAACAAGTAAGCCTGCAGGCGAGGCGAAGTGCTCTAATGGGGTGATATGGTACTACAAGGTCATTAAGATAAGATGGGGCCTGATTATTTAAGACCTTGTATGTGAGGAGCAGGATTTTGAATTCAATTCTGGATTTAACAGGAAGCCAATGAAGGGAAGCCAAAACAGGAGAAATATGCTCTCTCTTTCTAGTCCCTGTCAGTACCCTTGCTGCAGCATTTTGGATCAGCTGAAGGCTTTTCAGTGAGTTTTTAGGACATCCTGATAATAAAGAATTACAGTAGTCCAGCCTGGAAGTAATAAATGCATGAACTAGTTTTTCAGCATCACTCTGAGACAGGATATTTCTAATTTTAGAGATGTTGCGCAAATGGAAGAAAGCAGTCTTACATATTTGTTTAATATGTGCATTGAAGGACATGTCCTGGTCAAAAATGACTCCAAGGTTCCTCACAGCATTACTGGAGGCCAAGGTAATGCCATCCAGAGTAAGAATCTGCTTAGATACCATATTTCTAAGATTTTCAGGGCCAAGTACAATAACCTCAGTTTTATCTGAATTAAGAAGCAGAAAGTTAGCGGCCATCCAGGTCTTTATGTCTTTAAGACATTCCTGCAGTTTAACTAATTGGTGTGTGTTACCTGGCTTCATGGATAGATAGAGCTGCGTGTCATCTGCATAGCAGTGAAAATTTATGCTATGTCTTCTAATGATGCTGCCTAAGGAAGCATGTACAATGTAAATAGAATTGGTCCTAGCACTGAACCCTGTGGAACACCATAATTGACCTTAGTGTGTGAAGAGGACTCTCCATTTACTTGAACAAATTGGAGTCTATTAGATAGATATGATACAAACCACTGCAGTGCAGTACCTGTAATACCTACAGCATGTTCTAATCGCTCTAATAGGATATTATGGTCAACAGTATCGAACGCAGCACTGAGGTCTAGCAGGACAAGCACAGAAATGAGTCCACTGTCAGAGGCCATAAGAAGATCATTTGTAACCTTCACTAAAGCTGTTTCTGTGCTGTGATGAGCTCTGAAACCTGACTGAAACGCTTCAAATAAGCCATTCCTCTGCAGATGATCTGTTAGCTGTTTGACAACTACTCTTTCAAGGATTTTTGATATGAAAGGAAGGTTGGAGATTGGCCTATAATTAGCTAAGACAGCTGGGTCTAGAGATGGCTTTTTAAGTAAAGGTTTAACTACAGCCACCTTGAAGGCCTGTGGTACATAGCCGATTATTAGAGATAGGTTGATCATATTTAAGATCGAAGAATTAATTAATGGCAGGACTTCTTTGAGCAGTTTTGTAGGAATGGGGTCTAAAAGACACGTTGATGGTTTGGAGGAATTAATTATTGAAGTTAACTCAGAAAGATCAATTGGAGAAAAAGAGTTTAACTTAACATCGATGGTACTAAAAGTAGCTGTAGATAATATTACATCTGTGAGATGATTATTGGTAATTTTTCTCTAATGATAAAAATTTTATTTGTGAAGAAGTTCATTAAGTCATTACTAGTTAACGTTAAAGGGATTGTTGGCTCAGTAGAGCTCTGACTTTTGTCAGCCTGGCTACAGTGCTGAAGAGAAACCTGGGGTTGTTCTTATTTTCTTCAATCAGTGATGAATAGTAAGATGTTCTGGCTTTATGGAGGGCTTTCTTATAAAGTAGCAAACTATTTCTCCAGGCTAAATGATGATCCTCTAAATTTGTGACACGCCATTTCCTCTCCAGCTTACGAGTTATCTGCTTTAGGCTACGTGTTTGAGAATTATACCACGGAGTCAGGTACTTGGATTTGAGGCCTTAGTTTTCACAGGAGCTACAGTATCCAGAGTCACGTAGTGAGGAGGTAAAATTATTAACAAGATAATCGACCTCTGTTGGAGTAGCGTTCAGATAGCTGCTCTGCTCTATGTTGGTACAGGCGTTGAAGATGATAACAGTGGGTGGATTATATTCTTAAACTTAGTTACAGCACTTTCAGAAAGACATCTACTTTGATAAAGTCTACTCTCCGCTGCTGTGTAATCAATTATTGTAAATGTAAATGTTATCAGGAAATGATCAGACAGCAGAGGGTTTTCAGGAAACACTGTTAAATGTTCAGTTTCTATGCCATATGTTAAAACAAGATCTAGAGTGTGATTAAAGTGGTGGGTGGGTTCTTTTACATTTTGAGAGAAGCCAATTGAGTCTAATAACAGATTAAATGCCATGTTGAGGCTGTCATTTTAGCATCTACATGGATGTTAAAATCACCCACAATAATTATTTTATCTGAGCTGAGCACTAAATCAGATAAAAAGTCTGAGAAATCAGACAGAAACTCTGTGTAAGGCCCAGGTGGACGATAGATGATAACAAGTAAGACTGGTTTCTGAGTTTTACAGCTGGGGTGGACAAGGCTAAGCATCAGGCTTTCAAATGAATTAAAAGTCTGTCTTGGTCTTTCGTTAATTAATAGACTGGTGTGAAAAATTGCTGCCACACCGCCCCTCGGCCTGTGCTTCGGGATTTCTGGTAGTTAGAATGACCGGGGTGTTGATTCATTTAAACTAACATACTCATCCTGCTGCAACCAGGTTTCTGTAAGGCAGAGTAAATCGATTTGTTGATCAATTATTAAGTCATGTACTAACAGAGACTTGGAGGAGAGAGACCTAATATTTAATAATCCACATTTCACTGTTTTACTCTTTGGTTCAAATGTGGATACTGTATTATTCTTTCTTTGTGATTTTTATGTTTAAGTTGTTTATTGCTGGTTTTTAGTTTGTTTTTGTCTGTTTGGGAGCTGACACAGTCTCAATGGAGATGGGTTTTGGGGGTAGCAGGAGGAGAGAAGCTGCAGAGGCGTGTAAGACTGCAACTCTGCTTCCTGGTCCCAACTCTGGATAGTCACCTTAACGCCCACTCACATCCTGGGCCATCTGACCTCAGGAAATCACATGATAAGGGGGGGCCAGGTTTCACAATGAGCTCACCCGAAACCCTGGCTGATTGTGACCCACACCCGTTTTCACACCTTGGCTCATGTGATTAGGTAGAGGATCATCAGGGGGTCCTTTTGTCCCTCTTTGGGGGGAAACTCCCACTGGGTTTAAATCTGGGACTCTCCACCATTTGACCCTTAAAACTGAAGAAGCTTCTCGGATGAGAGGTGAAACGTCTTCAAGCAACTTAAACAAGTCCAGACGCTTTTCTTTCCAAGCTCCTTAGTTCCTTTAAATACAACAGTGTGCTCCAAGTGAGTTGAGGCTGGTTAATTAGGAAGTCTTTGATCCAGGAGCAGGTAACAAGGGGGATCTGAAGGTGGTCCACTTTGATGGTGAGAGTATCTGGGATTATGGTATGCTGAGCTGTAGTCCACGAAGAGGATCCCCCTGTAGCTCTTCCTGTTGTCCCAACGGCTTAGCACCCTGTGAAGGGTGATGGCAATGACATCCTCCGTGGACTGATTTGGTCTGAGGGGAAATTGGTGGGGATCGAGGGAGGGGGGTAGACAGCCCCTGATGTGCTACACTGTAGGTGTAAAACAGCTAACTGACCATCTGCAGACCAATGGTTTATTTGAAGAGTTTCAGTGAGGTTTCAGTGGTCAACACAGTTCAGAAACAGCTTTAGTCAAGGTCTTGATGCATACTTAATCATCCATGTAAGGAAATCCCAAATAACTGATTCTGTTCATCTGGACATAGTGTTTTCAGTGGGAGAAAGGTTTTGTCACTCAATAAATGGCCTCCTTGACTCCCCGCTCAAACCAGCATTTCCCCCTATTCAGGATGTGTACATCCTCATCAATGAAAGAGTGTCCACTGGCCTGTAGGTGTAAATAGACTGCAGAGTCCTGGCCTGATGAGGTGGCTCTTCTGTGTGATGTGCCATCCTCTTAGCCAGAGGTTTGTTTGTTTTCCCTGGCATAAAAATCCTCGTCTTGGACCAATTATTTATGCAGCGTGTTCTGAGGTGTGAAAGCCACAGAGATGCTGTGTTTAGAGGAAATACATCTCAGATGATCCGATACTCCTGACGCATACGGGATCACTAAGAGCTTTTGCTTAGGCAGCAGTTGTCCTTCTCTCCTGGATTGCCTGGAGCTTTATTTAGGTGCCTTCCCAGCTTTGACAAATGTCCATGTGGGATAACCACATTTACTCAGGGCCTTCTTGATGTGATGTTCTTCTGCTTCCCTGGCCGCTTTGGGTGTCATCATGACGCTACAACACAGAGCCAACACCATCCCCACAGACAGTTTGTGCTCCAGTGGATGATGACAGTCAAACCTTTAATACTGATCTGTGTATGTTGGTTGACAGTGCGAGATTTGAATTTCACTCAGGTGTCATACACATACCTGAACCAATGAATTGGTGGTGTTCCTTGATTTGTCCTGAGAGTGGTCCTATTGCTGAGGTTGGGGTCATTCTGTAATCTCTTATGAACTACCTCCAACGTTTCAGTGACTGGAACGCAAGTGAAGAGAGGATGTAACATTGTATGAGACCATTGTTTCATCTGCCTCCATTATAACATCTCTCACTTTCTCCAAGGTGTTTTGGATGTGACATTTAGAGCTGCCAACCAACAGGTTGAGGATCCAAGCCAGAAACCTAGAGATGTTATAGGTGACTGAGTTGATCATACAGACAATTTGTCTTAAAAGTGCACCCTGTTTATGTATCTTTGATAAACCATACAGACTTGGTGTAGCTTCCCCTTGGTATAGCCTGTGGTGTGAGGTCCAGTCAATAGCGTTGCCTTTTGGCCAATGATCAATAGGCAGTGATCAGTGGTTATTGATCAGTGGTTATTGATAGATGGTCAAGGATCCATGGTCATGACAATTTGCATATTACTGATCCAGGAACTGGCCTCACAGCCCATTGTTCATTCAGTGGTGCTAGTTTCAGTCATTGTGCAAATGTACTGTTTATGAGGTTGGGGAAACCTGCACTCAGCTGAGACTGAAGAAGTCCCATGGATGAGTGACAAAATGTTTCTCCCACTAAAAATGCTATGTGCAGATAAACAGAATCAACTTTTGGGAGTTTTAGTGAAAGTTACAAATGATTTTATGTTCTCTGACAGTGGAATCATATCTGTGCTTGGCCTGCTAGACCTTAGTGCAGTGAAAAAAATAGTCACAACCATCGCCAAGACACAAAATTATTTACAGCTACTTTCAATACCATTGATACGTATTTAGACTCTTTCGCTCCAATTTATGACCCTGACTTAACTTTAGTAATACTTTCCTCTAAACCATCAGTTTATCTATTCAACCCCATTCCTTTTCACGTTCGATACTGTAGGTATTAAAGCTACTGCACTGCAGTGGTTTGTATCATATCTATCTGATAGACTCCAGTTTGTGAATGTAAATGGAGTCCTCTTCACACACTAAGGTTAATTGTGGTGTTCCACAGGGTTCAGTGCTAGGACCAATTCTGTTTACATTATACATGCTTCCATTGGGCAGTATCATCAGAAGGCATAAAATACATTTTCACTGCTATGCACATTCAATTAAATTCATTTTTATTTATACAGCACAAAATCACAAAAATAGGTACTTCAAAGAGGCCAAGGCGTTTATAGAGCTCAGGGTCTTGTTCATTAGGTAAAAAAAGAATGTGTTACACTGTTTAAGGGTTACCAGTTCAGCAGAATGGACATAGGAGAGGGGCTTGGAGAAGAGGTGCTATCGCACATCAACAAGAGCCAGATAAGCAGCAGAGGATGAATGGGTGCATGGATGGATGGACGGATGACGCTATGTTATTACTATGAATCAGAGTGGGCTCAACTCAGCTTTAAACCATCCACTCATACTTAATACACATCTTCCCCCATAATTTTAAATAAACTATAAATGAGTGGCAACTATTACAGCTATAAACATTAGCATTTTTCTCCTGTGTTAAATAATGGTGATAGGCTACAGAAAGTTCTTGTCACAAACCTTATCAAATCACATTTGTATTATTGCTTTTTTTACTCTCTACTCCTCAAATTTTGCAGTCTGCACAGGAAGCTACAAGTGCATGGGCAATAATGTCATAAATCACTGTATCCATGCCGCAGTTGCAGCCTTGTCACTGTGCCTCTTTAATAAATACTGACAGTACTTTTTAATCTGATTTAGTATTCCATACATTTGCATACAGACTTTTATTTTATATACTTAATCTTTGAAATTAATTAAGCAGTTTGAATAAAGATTTGATAGGAACCCATCAGCCCAGTCTTTGTGCTAAAAATCGCTAGTGAACCTTTATTGATCGTTTGTCTATGTTTCTCACAGGTTTAGCTCAGCCTGAAATTCAAATGAGAAACAGCTTTATTTAAAGTTTAAGACTGTACATCAGTGCATGTTTCTGCTGCCCCCAAATGGTCAAAAAAATTTCATTTATTTATTTTACGTACTCGCCAGGTATGTGAGCTAAAACTACAGCAATAAGGTGTTTTCCCCTGTCTATCCTCCAACCATCCATCCGGTTACTTGTCATGCTGCTGTGGCAGCACGCTTCTGTCACATTTTCTCTCACAATCAAAACCTTTAACTGGACTGTTTTCATGCTTTTATAAATCCACGTTTTAACTTGGGCTGTAACTCCTTTTTAAATAAGAATTGTTGGAAGTTAATTGATATAGTTTACCATTTAATGATAGATAAGAAGACCCTGAAAAGTGACACACCAGCCAAACGTTTAGGGTTCATGGCACGAGTTAAACTGTCTCGTTCGAACCCTTTAATGCTCAGTGCAGGCTGTGCATTTATTTTGTGCATCTGAGGCAGAGTATGTAGCCCTTTCAATGAACCTTTCTCCACCTGACTCAGGTGACATTTAGTGGCAGTAGAAGACCTATGTGGCTGACCAGTATTTTCTCTCGTGTGTGTGTGTGTGTGTGTGTGTGAAATAAATGTGGTGTATTCCCAGCCAGTCGGGTCACTCAGAGTATTACATGTGGCCTGCAGGGGCAATGGGCAGAGGAAATGAAGGGCTATTAGAGGGAGAGAAGGATAGAAAGAAAATACTGGAAGAACAGATTGACGGAGAAAGAGACGGCGACATTTAAGCTAGAGGCAATGTGACAGTGGAGACTGTCCAATAACCATGATGTGTTCCTATCAATCTAGCCATGGCTCCATGGCAGCACTGCAGCTCTCTGCCCTGCAAAACTCAGTATGATATTAACTATAGTGTCACACCCAGAGCAAATAATTCTTACAGTCATGTTGGTAGTAAAGGGCGAGTTTACATTCAGCGATAAAGACTCGTATCACTCGGTTATGGATGATCTTTCTTTGTAATGCTGTAAAAATAGTTCTCCCCAGAGAGAGAAGAGGTTTTCCAGTGCAGCCACATTTGCATGATGAGAAAGCGCTGCTCAAATTCATCTTAGTAAAGTCACAGTAAATGACTCCAACAGCATTATCATCTGTTTTACGCAGGTGTGCGGCTGAGGAAAATCACTCACTTCAATCAAAAAGCTGCAGCTTGCAGCGTAAGGAGCCTCATTTTTTACCATCACACTGGAGGACACAGGAATTAAAGAGAGAGAGAAGGTCATAATAACTTTGTTTCCTCTGCCATTTACAGATGTGATTTCACACACATAGCTGTGGGATGGGCTCGATTAGTGTGTGTGTAGATTTTAACTGACATTTAAAGCTTCATCAGCCTGAACCTGCAGCAGAGCAGCACAGACAAGCTTTCCTCAAGTGTGACTGAAAATCTAATGGGCACAAAGAGCCAAATTTGAAGGAGCATGCAGACAAATAAAGAAGTATATTAATTCGTTTTATAATTGATGAGTTCTCCCTGATATGTAAGTATGACAAAGCAGGTCGGAACATGGCCAGAGGGAGCTATTGAAGCCCTGCAGGACTGCACACAGAATGGAGCGTCTTCAGAGAAGTGGCGACCACTGACCATCAAAGAAAGTCAGTGATCACTTTGCCTGTTCAAGAGATTCTCGGTGAATGGGGCAGGGCATCCAAACCAACATGGATTAAGAGGCCGCAAACAATGAGCCAGCACGGAACCCCCCCCACCAGACAACCAAGTGCTGTCCATGTCCACGGCCAGTGTGAGAAGGACTCTCGCTAAAGTCAACCTACACTAAGCTGCTGAACAGAAACTGTGCTGACCAGCTGACTGATGTCCTAGCGGACATCTTTAACATCTCCCTGAGCCAAGCTGTTGTGCCACAGTGCTTTAAAACCACCACCATCAGACCTGTATGGAAGACAGCTACAGCCTCGGAGCGCAAAAGACTACTGCCCAGTAGCACTTAATCCAATCATCATGAAGTGCTTCAACCTGTATCTCTCGTAATATCACTTTTAGGAAAATTAGTAATATCAACCCAGCTGTTTTTTCATCTGCCGTCCATGACCTTCCATCTATCCACAGCTCCTCAACCCCTCATGAACTCGTTTGCCATTGTAATGTCAACCTTCATAACCTTCTTAACATATTTGCTCCCCTTAAACATCAAACTGTCTCATTTTCCCGTTCAGCTCCATGGTTTACCTCTGACCTGCGTCACCTTAAAGCTAAAGGACGCCAACTCGAACGTCTATTCAAGAAAACCGGACTTACTGTACATAAAGAAATGCACAATGATCATGTTTTGTTCTATAAGGACTGCATTGCCTCAACCAAATCTGCTTACTACTCTGGTTTAATTAGTTCTAATGAAGGTAACTCCAGGTCCCTCTATTCATTGTTCAGTAAAATTACAAAACCTCCAGACACATTCCCCTCCCAGATGTATTCTGTTGATTTTTGCAACTCTTTTATCTCTTTTTTCACTTGTAAAATCTCAGACATTCACTGTCAACTTAACTCTTTAGGAGCTCCTGACTCTGAAGTAGACTTCCTGGTTCCCCCACTGTCTTCCTGTCAGTTATTTTCAAGCTTTACTCTTCCCTCCATAACTGACGTATCTAATCTCATTAAAAAGTCTAAGTCATCCACCGGTCAACTTGACCCTCTCCCTACTTTGTTAGTTAAA
The DNA here is from genome assembly GCF_013358895.1 of Oreochromis aureus. Taxonomy (NCBI): domain Eukaryota; kingdom Metazoa; phylum Chordata; class Actinopteri; order Cichliformes; family Cichlidae; genus Oreochromis; species Oreochromis aureus. The sequence goes on along the minus strand of NC_052942.1, from coordinate 42,123,204 downwards.
GCCTGTCTTCCCTTGTTAGCACCTCTCATAACCAATATTATTCATTCCTCCCTGAACACTGGAATTGTTCCTGAAGCACTGAAAAAGGCTTCTGTTATCCCAATTCTCAAAAAGCCTGGTGCAGACCCCAATAACTTTGATAATCTTCGCCCTATATCAAATCTCCCCTTTATTTCAAAAATTCTTGAAAAAGTTGTCGCTGCCCAGCTTCATTTACATCTCAATGACCATAATCTCTATGAACAATTTCAATCTGGTTTCCGCCCCAATCATAGCACAGAAGCTGCTCTGTTAAGAATTACCAATGACCTTCTGATGGCAGTAGATTCTGGTCTCCTATCCATTCTCATCCTTCTTGATCTTAGTGCGGCGTTTGATACCATTTCTCACAATATTCTCCTGAACCGGTTAGCTTCCATTGGTATTAGTCATACTCCCCTTGCCTGGTTTACCTCCTATCTCTCAGACCGCACTCAGTTTATCCAACTTAAATCCCATTCTTCAACTCTCTTTCCTATTTCTGCTGGTGTGCCCCAGGGTTCAGTATTGGGGCCTCTTTTATTCATTATTTATATGCTTCCTCTTGGTTATATATTCCGAAAATATAATATAAATTTCCACTGTTATGCCGATGACACCCAGCTCTACCTTTCTTCTAAACCCAATTCATCCCTCCCACCTACCTCCCTCTCAGACTGTCTTATTGAGATTAGATCCTGGTTCTCCTCCAATTTCCTCAAACTTAACAGTAATACAACTGAAGTTTTACTTGTTGGTTCACCATCTATCTTAACCAAATCCCACAGCTTTTCCATTAACATTGAAAATTCTCCCACCCTTCCCTCCCCTCAGGTTAAGAGTTTGGGCGTCATACTTGATAATACTCTTTCATTCCAGTCTCACATTAATTACACAACCCGGTCTGCTTACTTCCATTTACGTAATATTAACCGACTCCGTCCCTTCCTTACCCCTCATGCTGCTGCCATCCTTGTCCATAGTCTTATTACATCCCGTATTGATTACTATAATTCCCTCCTATTTGGTCTCCCTAAAAGGTCCCTTCATAAACTCCAACTTCTTCAAAATTCTGCAGCTCAGATCATAACCCGTACTCCGTTAAGAGCTCATATTACCCCAGTTCTTCAGCAGCTTCACTGGTTGCCCATAGAAGCCAGGATAAATTTTAAAATCTTACTCCTTACATACAAGTGTATCCATAAATCTACTCCTTCATATTTGTGTGACCTGCTCCATATCACCACTGTTTCCCGCCCTCTCAGATCATCATCTGCTATTCATCTTACTGTTCCGTCCTCACACCTTATTACTATGGGGAACAGAGCTTTCAGTCGCTCTGCTCCCTGGCTCTGGAACTCTCTTCCCCCTGAACTAAGAAATATTGACTCCCTCTCCGTATTTAAGACACAGCTCAAAACACATCTGTTAAACTGGCTTATTCGCTTTAATGCTGATTGCATCTGTTGTCACGCTCTGTTTTGTAATTTTAACTTATATTATGTATTTTATGACTACTGTTCCTTTTATTAATTGTGTTTTTTTGTAAGGTGACCTTGGGTTTCTGAAAGGCGCCCTCAAATAAAATGTATTATCATTATTATTATTATTATACGACATTATCAAGTTTGCAGATGACACCACAGTGGTGGGACTCATCAGGGATGATGATGATGTGGCATACACAGAGGAGATGCAACTGCTGGCACTTTGGTGCAAGGACAATAATCTATCTCTCGTTGTTGAAAAACCAAAGAGCTGATTGTTGACTTTAGGAAGACCAAGGCTGTCCATATCCCACTCAGCATTGCTGATGTCACAGTAGAGTGAGTGAAAAGCACCAAATTCCTCAGTGTTCACATCACAAAGTACCTGTCTTCGACCAGCAACACCAAATCAGTGACAAAAAGAGCCCAGTGGCGACTGCACTTTCTGAGATGACTGAAGAAGGTGCGGCAAAGGTTAAAATATCAATATTACAGTCTAAATATCAGGAGAGCAAATCAATATGCTTTCAGATGTAGAAGATGTTAACCCATCCTTAACACCTTCTACAGAGGTACCATAGAGAGCGTCCTGACCAGCTGCATCAGTTTGGTATAGAAACTGCCACACGTCCAACTGCAGAGCCCTCCAGAGGATTCTGTGGACCACTGAGCACATTACTGGCAGCTCTCTACCCAGTTTACAAGATATTTACACCTCACTCTACATTCAGAAAGCCCCTAGCATCATTGCTGACCCATATCACCCCTCGCACCAACTGTTTACTCCCCTTCCATCCAGAAGATGACTCTGCAGCATCAGGAGCAGGTCGGTGAGGTTGTGCAATAGCTTCTTCCCCCAAGCAGTCCGACTCCTGAAAACCATACTGCCCTCCTCCACACTGGACTGCCTTCTCCACATGCTTCTTGGACTACATAACACTGTACATAACACTCTCCTCTCACTTCCAATACTTGCACTATTCTGTATTGCACTGTTCGACTCTGTATTAGGCAGTGTACCAATGTATACTATTGTATTTATTTATTCTCATTCTTTTCTATTCTTTCTCTATTTCTATTCAAGTACAATACTGTTGTACTTATTCTTAGTTTCAGTCAGTCCTGTGAGGCACGGTAACTCTGACAAAGTGATGTTCAATGTTTTTATTCAGTCCAAATATTCATTTACCTTCATCTCCAAGTTAAGCGAATTTCAGTCTCTCCTCAAGTTACCCAAGATCCTCAGGTAGATTTTCTCCTGTGCCTTGTTAACCTCTCTATATAAATACTCTCCCTGCAGTGTGAGATTGAGTTGGTGATTTTGGATCCACCTTTGTGACACATGACAGGTATTAGTCAGAAATTAGTTGATTTTCTGATTGTATGCATGGCTTATTTAGAGAATATGTTGAATTTTGTTTTTTGCTTTAGAAATTTTTAATTTCTTTCTAAAATAAAAATATATCATATCAATTTCTCCACATTAAGCTTATATTTTAATCATTTTTTAAACTTTATTTAACCAGCAACTGTGATATGTGTGTGTTCGTGTCCTGAGATTCAAAAGTCAGATGATCCAATCCACACGCACCGAAATAAAATCAGTGTGTTGTGATATTTTATCAGACATCATGTCTCATGTTTTATACATCAGATCCAAGCACAAGCTCACCTCATTAAAATCCTCACAGAATGAACATACTATTTAATCTCCTCACAAATCGTGGTTTAATGCAACATAACAAATGTGCCCAAAAACCAGCTTTTATTGTCCTCTTGATGTTGATTACACTGACTTATGATGAAAGCAGAGTTTTCTTCATAATGCCAATCACCACCCTCCACCAAACAAATCCAGTGTTTGTCATCTGGTGCCAGTTTCTGAGCATGGTAACTAAATAGAAGGAAAATCTCAGGGGAGTCTGTCCTCTAGTCGTGCTCTTTGTGTTGGTCTGACTGTTTTTCTGCATTTGTGCAGAGCAAACACTCAGACATGTTTCACAAAACCAAAGCATGAGCAGTGCAATCATCTCGATGAAACATAATTGGGTTTTAACGTGATAGAACAATATCCCTGCCTATAACTCTGTTTAACTTCTACTTTTGACATGCCTCTGAAAACCTATTACAGCAGGAGATGTGAGCCACTATCACTTCTCTTATTTTTTCCTTTTGCAATAAAACCATTGAGTTTCACCCTCCTTCGATCTTTCTTCATGCTCTCCTCATCCCTCCCCTTTTCTTTAGCTTCATTGCACCTCCTCCTCCTCTTCCTCTCTGCAGCTGGAGGAAGAAAGTAGTGGTAACACGTAGCATGTCTTCATTAAAGTGTCACTCCACATTATTTTCGTGCTATCTCAATTAGCAGCAGGTTTAATAAAGGGCCTCTTCTCTCTCCTCTTCTCTTTGCAACTCCAACTCTGTAACTCTGAACACAGTGAAAGATGCAGCTGATGAAGAGGAGGAACAGAAAGAGGAAGGATGGATAGGAAATAAGAAGGAAGGATAGGAAACAGAGCAAAGTGAACACACAAAGAGGAGGAACATAGGCAAGAAAGAAAAGAGCAAAAATAAAGAATACCCAACACAAAAAGACCACCTGAATGTTTTTCTCATTTTCCTTTAAGAACATTTAGCGTGTCATTTAGGAGATGGTCCTTACACTGATCTATGATTGTGTGTGCGTGCGTGCACATATGTGTGTATGTTTGCATTCAGTCCCTGCCATAATAACCTCAGAAGAGCCACACGTTTTTCAGAAATCAAGCGAAAAGTGTACAGAGCTTATTGGCTCTGGCACATAGGAAGTGAGGTTGTTCGGTAAACTACCATTGATGTTTTTCTCTTTGTTTGTCTACACCAACACAGTTCTAACCTGCTGATAAATGCACAACTCTACTATTAATCTGCCAACCTGAGGAATATTCTGAACATGTGACATAAGCAGAGTGCTCACAAAAATATTATAATCAACAGTATAATCAGTGAAAGTGGTGGTACAGTGTGCACTTTTTATATTAGATGTTTGCGGTCCTTTTAAACCTATAATGCCCTTTGCATCATATTTGATATGATTTTCTGAGACCTCTATCTCCTCAACATGATCAATACTTGCCATAATTTCAAAATGTTACGGACAAAACTCCTTTTTTTGTCTAAAATTAACATTGTTGTTAACAAAAAGTTGCCAAAAATGCCCAATGTGTCACATGTGATACAGAAAATATATAATAAACATATAATAAAAACATATCATACACTACATGATATAAATAAAAAATGTACATTTTGTTATAAGGGTTAATTATGGAGTTAAATCAGGGCCATAATGTTTGTGTAGTTAAAAGAAAAATTTGAAATCGAAAATATGTAAACTGAAAGCAAAAGTCACATTTTAGAGTGAACTTTGAAAAGAAAGAGTTGGATTTAAAATAAAATCAAACGTTTTGAATATTTGTATTAACTGAAAACCCAATGGTTCTTTTATCTATAATTTCTCTGAGTAAACTTTATTTAAAATTTTCAGTAATCTTTTTTTCATTATTATTATTTTTAAGAAATCTATTCAGTCTCAGATTACATTTTTTCAGATTCAGATCTTTTAAATTAATGTAAAAAAAAAAATTCTTCAGGTTCGGATTTTTCTCTCAGCTTCAATTTTTTTTTTTTTCACTTTCAGATCTCTATTTTTCAGTTACAGACTTTTGGCCCTGTTTTGGCGTGGTGGGCGTGGCTACACAGAGAGGGGCGAGGAATCATGAGTGACAGCAGACCGCTGCAGGCTCAAGATGGTCCATTTTTCATGTTGCCTTCAGGAAACCTGGGAATGAACATAATTTATCAAACACCTCCTGCACTGTATTATTTGATAATGTTTAGAAAACATGTCATGCATAACTGCTAAAACTCAGTTACTAAAGCTCTTTCAAGCAGTAATGTGTACAAATTACGCCGTAACTGATCAATTATGAGACGTTTTCCCAGCCACTACGTGAGAAGTGGTCATTTCCCATGCTCTCAAAGTAGCGCGCATTGGGGCTGCTGTTAACTTGTCCCTCAGTGAACGAGGGCGTCGTCTTCCAACAACACTGCTGGCGCGAACAATCAGGTGAGTGTTTAAGTTTGGAACAATTACACTGCAGTCTGTGAATACTACGAATTTAAGAAGTGGCTATTGTTACGGCAGTGTTGGGGAGTAACGGAATACATGTACCGCCGTTACGTATTCAGAATACAAAATATGAGTAACTGTATTCCGTTACAGTTACCGTTTAAAAAGGTGGTATTCAGAATACAGTTACTTTGTTGAAATAAATGGAATACACAGCGGTACTTCCCTGTTTCATATTGTCATGGTCAGGACTGTTTGGGTTTGTTTGACAGCTACGTTCTGTTGTTCCAGGCGGCAGCGTTACGGTTGCCATGGTTACAGGGTGATGCTCTCTCTCTGCGTGTTTCCTGGGTGAGAGAGCGCTTTTTTGTTGTTGTTGTTGTGCTAAGCTAAAAGGCAGAATGCTACAGGCATGGCCCTAAAGCATGTAGCCTGATGGGCAGTGTAGTCCGTGCTGCAGGGAGAATGGACTACCATACCCGTTATGTGTCTGTGAGCGAGGGAGGGAGAGAAAGGAAAAGTCCGAGCTGTCACGGAGCAAAACGGGAGCTGGAAGCATGTAAATATAATAATAACCACAGCAGCCAAGAAGAGTGCCTGACGAGCCCAGCTGTAAGTAAGCTATTAAGAGTCAACTGTACACTGTGTTCGTGTTTTCCTCCGGAAAAAATAAGTTCCGTTGGAGAAGCCTTTCAACGCCTCTCTCTGTCTCCCGCAAGCAAAGTTGACCCAGACAACAAAGTAAAGCTAGTTTTCGGCTACCAGCCCCACACGAACCCGATGTATTAGCCAGAGGTCTCTTTACTACGTTTGGAGCCATGGACCTTCAGTAACAGTAATAAATCACAGCAATAGGACATTCATGTAGTTGTAAACAGCATGATAATATATTAAGTATTCAAAGTATTCAGAATACGTTACTCTCATTGAGTAACGTAATGGAATACGTTACAGAATACATTTTGGGGCATGTATTCAGTATTCTGTAGTGGAATACATTTTAAAAGTAACCTTCCCAACACTGTGTTACGGTTAATTATTTTTCTGGTTTTTTTTAACAATTTGATCCTTCCCCAAAAATATGGAAAACATTTTAAAAGACTCCATAACTAATCGGGCTTGGGATGCAGTCTTCATCACCTGCGCTACGGCAATGTTGCAAGACTCTCATCCATCCATTATCTGGTTCCGGGCTCCGCTGGCGGGGCCAGCAGCTTCAGTAAATAGACCCAGACTACCCTCTCCCCAGCCACTTTAGCCTGCTCCTCAGGAGGAATCTTTGTTTCTTCAAACAGTGTGCTGGTCATTCTCGGTCTTGATGCTTAAATCTAATCAAATCAATCATTTGATTTGTTATTACTCAATAATGTACGCCTTTGCGATGCTACAAATGATCACGAGGGAAAAACGTGTCAAATTTTCATGGTTTTCCTACAATATACATATGCGTGAGTTATATATAAAAAGCAATAATAGTATCATGTTCTAAAGCAAGAAGTAAGAGATCTTTTCAGAAGGCCTTTTTCCCCAAGTAATGTGCAGCTGAATGATTCCAGTTGAAATGACACAACTGCAAAATCTTCCCTAAACTATGTGTCATGTTTAAGTAAATGACAATAAATGATAATAATAATAATAATAAAAATAATTAAGTAATAAAGGCACTACTAAAGGAGTTTACAATTTAGTACGTAACAGAGAGAGAGAGCAAACTGCGGTGGCAAGAAGTTTTTCTTCTGTCTATGTGCTCATTATTGGCTGTTTCATATAGATCCAACCTGTACATAATGCAGATTTTTGTCCACATACAAATTCCAGGCTTCCCTCGTTCACGTATTCATATGCAGCATACTTTTGGGAATTTTAATATGTTGTTTTTACCTTCCCTCTTCTAAATTGGCTGTTTCTCTGATGTACTGTTTGTTTCTATGGTTTATTTACATTTCTTACACAATTAACATGGCTCCCACATACCAGAATTCAAAGCGTAATGCCAAGCCCTATATACTTACATTTATTGTTAATACAATTAATTTTTTTTGATGATGTGTCAACATGTTATTTGCAATTATTACTTTAGAGCATGTGAAAACAGCACTGGTGATTCATCACTGGTCATCACATAGAAAATGAAAGGCCATTAAAAACAAGAATTAATTAAGTGGAAGCAAACATTCTTGAGTGTCTCCCAGATTTTTGTTTGTGCTAGCATTATACACTATCATGCTGATGCATACTTATTTATGTTTAACTAGGGATGCACTGATACCACTTTTTGAAAAAGCACGTGCAGATGCAGTACTTGCATTCAGTACACGCTGATGCCGATACCGAGTACTTAATAAAAACATGATTTAAATTTAGAAGTTACAGTCACATAGTCACATAGTCGCTGAAGCATCTCTCTTTTTAGCTGCTCCTAAATTAAATACAAAGAATTTTACGTTACTTCACTAACTTTGTTGTTCTCCAAGCTTACAGATCAACTAGGACGTAAGTTTCAGCCGAAAATGATAGCGAGGCGTTTCTGTTGAGCTAGCATTTCAGCAAAAAACGTTATAAAATAAAAAAACAGAAAAAAATTAACCGTAACAATAGCCACTTCTTAAATTCGTAGTATTCACAGACTGCAGTGTAATTGTTCCAAACTTAAACACTCACCTGATTGTTCGCGCCAGCAGTGTTGTTGGAAGACGACGCCATCGTTCACTGAGGGACAAGTTAACAGCAGCCCCACCCGATACAATGCGCGCTACTTTGAGAGCATGGGAAATGACCACTTCTCACGTAGTGGCTGGGAAAACGTCTCATAATTGATCAGTTACGGCGTAATTTGTACACATTACTGCTTGAAAGAGCTTTAGTAACTGAGTTTTAGCAGTTATGCATGACATGTTTTCTAAACATTATCAAATAATACAGTGCAGGAGGTGTTTGATAAATTATGTTCATTCCCAGGTTTCCTGAAGGCAACATGAAAAATGGCCCATCTTGAGCCTGCAGCGGTCTGGTGTCACTCATGATTCCCCGCCCCTCTCTGTGTAGCCACGCCCACCACGCCAAAACAGGGCCAAAAGTCTGTAACTGAAAAATAGAGATCTGAAAGAAAAAAAAAAAAAAATTGAAGCTGAGAGAAAATCCGAACTTGAAGAATTTTTTTTTTTTTTACATTAATTTAAAAGATCTGAATCTGAAAAAATGTAATCTGAGACTGAATAGATTTCTTAAAAATAATAATAATGAAAAAAAGATTACTGAAAATTTTTAAATAAAGTTTACTCAGAGAAATTATAGATAAAAGAACCATTGGGTTTTCAGTTAATACAAATATTCAAAACGTTTGATTTTATTTTAAATCCAACTCTTTCTTTTTCAAAGTTCACTCTAAAAATGTGACTTTTGCTTTCAGTTTACATATTTTCGATTTCAAATTTTTTCTTTTAACTACACAAACATTATGGCCCTGATTTCACTCCATAGTTAATAAACATCTCAGTTCCAAAAAATCCGAATTTTCTGGCTATTTTTTGATGTGTTGGGTCTTACAGGGTTAAAAATGGATCACCGCGTTCCTATTTTTCACTTCTAAACCTCAAGTGGGTGTCCACTGATGTGTTCTCATCTATCTCTTTGTAAGGAATGTTTTACCTGTTTGGTGTATTCAAATATAAAACAGAAGAACCAGAGGCTAAAATGCCTGTATGAGACCTGGTTGGACGTGCTGGATGTTCACAAGTTAAATGAACTGCCTGCACTCTGTAGGGAGGTTGTTTTACAGTCTCCTGCAGTTTATGGATGTTTACTTACCCATGGTATATAACCTGAAACTTCATAGGCTGTACAACTCCCAAAATCTGGAGACACAAGTCATACCAACAACACCTGTCAACACGACAGTGAGGGATGATAATCTGAGTGGACCACAAACTCCTCTGTATAACAAAGTATTCTACAGTCAAATGTGAGGCCACAGCTAAAGCTTGGATCAAAACCGGTAATCAGCAGGACAGTAATCTCAAATGTAGCAACAAATCTCCAACAGAACAGCTGAAAAAGAAAAGAATCAAGCTGCCAGGCCTCAACCTGACTGAGATGCATTGGTGAGATCTTATGGACAGATTAGTGATAAGAAAAAGATAAGGAATAATGCAAGATAAGAAGACAAGTTTAGCATTTTCAACTGTACTTACAAAATATTGACTTCTTTTATTAAACTGAATAGTTAATGGATGAATATGTCATTAACTGAATCCTGAGAAGGATATTTTATGGATTCAAATCAATTCTTATTGTTTACATACACATAACATCATCCTCGTTCAAAAAAAGTCTTTGATGTCACCCAGTTGACACATTATTTAGAAATTTTATTCTAATTCATGCAAATAATGGATTCGGATGGAAAGGTTCAAAAATTAATGGACGACTTTGGAAAGCTCGATAAATTATTGAGTACTGCCCTGATTAATTCTTAACAGCCATTGTCAAAAAAAAATCACTGTCTTCCTGTTATTTCTCATAAAACTGATTTTAAAGCATTCTGCCTTTGTTTCTTCATCCAAAACATGTCCTTCACCTCATCATACGGTCACCTATCCATCCATCTATATAAAAATCTTTACAGTAGTTTTCAGTATTTCTTCTTTAATTCTCAGAGTATATATTTTCAAGAGTTTTAACATGGAGAAATATAAAGCAAAGACACTGTGTCTTATCTAGTCCCATCCTGATGGAAAATTGTTATTTTCTTTGAGAATTTGGTTTAATGACACGCTAGCAGAAACACTGCGGTGCATTTCTAAGAATAATTATGCTAAAAATATTTCCAATTTAACAGCGTCTGTGTCAAAGTTACCATTTCATAACCTACTCATAAAACGATCTCTCATAATGTAGCTCACTCGTTTGAATCCTTTGACAGAGAATAAACAAGAAACAGAAAAATGGAGAAATAAAACCAACACACGTTTCAAAATGCAGCTTATTTTGAATAATAATTTGAAAACATGTTCTCATGAATTATATATAAAAGATATCATTATGTTAATGAGTACACAACATATGGTTAAGTCCCATGGTTGTGGTTTTACACCAGCAGGGGGAAGAGTGCACAAGGAAACTGATCTGTGTTATAAAAGCAACAACTGAGCTTGTTTCACGTAATACTGGAGACCTACAGTTCCTATAGTTACTGACATTTAAAGGACACATCAGGACTGTCTCTAAACTTTTCTCCTTTTTTCTATTTTAAAAAAGACTGATTGAAAGTCTAGTGGCCAAACACTGGGAAACATGAATCTGAATGTTACACACAGTAAAATACCAGCCACAGTGTTTTCCCAGGATCTTCACCTTCAAATAAATAAAAATATTTTTAAATATGAAATCGGGAATGCTTCAATTTAGCAACAACCATGAAAAACAAAGAAACACAAAGAATGTAAATCAAAAAATCAAAAACTACCAAAAGCCTGTGTAAATGCTGCTTTTGTGATTGAAATTGAATATGTTGAAATGCGAAAATGTACTTTATTAGCTCATTTTCTGAAAATTATTTGGGGAATTTATGAAATAATTAAAATTGTTAATTCAGTGTCTTAACAGTTATATATATACACACACACACACACACACACATATATATATATATGTCTTTTTCATTATTTAATTGTCAAAATTTACAGATTTTAGGCTACCACATTGTGAATGAAACTGACCCCACACAGCGTTCTGCTGACGGGTAATACTTAGAGTTCACACAAAAACGCTCTTTGGTTCAGTACTTGTTCTCGATTTGGTCCGATTTTAAGCGGATCACACGTTCCACTCATTCCTTTCTCCGATGTCACTGAAGAAGGGGAGAGACTTCATTAGGCAAACTACCTCCGCGTGCATCATCAGTCTCCCTGCCCCATCCCATTGAGCCCGCTGCACCACCCTTCAAAGACCACACCCCTGACACACATATGAATGTATTTGTTAGTCTGCGTTGAGCCCTGGACTGCTGACCTGTCCCATTTTGCCCACTCCCCGTCCTCATCCATGGATGGTTGTTGTTAGGTTCAAGGTTCAAGTATAACACACAGTGAAATGTATCCTGACACGATCCTCGACATGTGCAAAAACATGGGGGGTAGAGGGATAACATTATAAATATATATATAGTATATACATTGGGTGAATGTGCAGTAGAAGCAGCAGCAGGTGAATTCTGTACATTAATATGAATCCTCGGTAGTCCAGCGGTAGATGGCATTAGCCGCCTGGCTAACCTCGAAATGGGCGTAGAACTGGTTCAGCTCATTGGTGAATGCAGAGTCGGCGTTGATCAGCGCAGTGTCCCTGGGTTTGTAGTCCGTAATGGTGCGTAGTCCGTGCCACATACTCCGTGTGTCGCCCTGATGGAAGCGGGACTCACACGCGCCCCGGTACCGGCGTTTGGCATCTCTCACCGCGCGCGCCGCACCGTATGATGCCGCTTTGTAGGCGCTCATATCGCCAGTGGCGAGACCCGCGTTGTAGGTGGCGGTCCTGGCGTTTACTGCAGCGCGGATCGATCTGTCCATCCACGGTTTCTGGTTAGGGAATGTGGTGACTCTCGCAGTGGGGATAATCTCCTCCGCTAGCATGTTGACGAAGCTTACTGCTACTTCCGTAAACTCGTTGATGTTGACTGCGCATGCTCTGAACATGTCCCAGTCGGCGTCGTCGAAAGTGCGTCCTGTAGCGTAGCTTCTGATTGGGCAGACCACCGTTTCACCTCCCTTGTGGTTACTTCTTCCCTCCGTATGTTTTGTTTATACTGGGGAATGAGGAAGATGGCGTTGTGGTCAGACTTCCCAAAAGCCGGGTGTGAGACGGCTTTGTAGCCCTGCTTGTATGGTGTGTAGCAGTGATCCAAAATTCGGTCCCCCCTCGTCGGACACGAGACATGCTGGTAAAAGTTTGGCATGACTTGTCTGAGGTTCGCTTTATTAACGTCTCCTGCTACAATGAGGGCTGCGCCCGGATCTTTGTTTTGAAGCGAACTCAGCACATCATGTAGTTCGGACAAAGCCATACCTGTGTCCGCTTGGGGTGGGATGTAGACTGCCGTGGCGATGACCGAGGTGAACTCACGGGGCAGATAGAAAGGGCGGCACTTAATGCTCAGGAATTCCAGATGTGGCGAGCAGCTGCTGGAAAGAGTAGAAATGCTCCTGGCATCACACCACTTTCTGTTTACCATGAAGCACACTCCTCCACCTTTTGTTTTGTTCGACTCTGCCGTTCTGTCCGCGCGAGCACAAAGAATGAATCCGACGGAGTTACGGCCTGGTCCGCACGGTGGGGTCAGCCATGTCTCCGTGAAGCACAGAATATTGCAGTCCCTCATGTCACGTTGGAAGGTGACTCTTGCTCTTAGGTCATCGAGTTTGTTCTCCATGGATTGTACGTTGGCCAGTAGGATACTGGGCAGTGGTGCGCCGGCGATCGCCTGCTGTCTCAGTCTGTTCCTAATGCCGGCGCGTTTCCCCGGTGCTTCTTTGTTCTACGCCTCGGATGAGCGGCCCGTCCTTTGTTGTTCTCTCGCGCCGCGTAGAATCTCTGGCGGCCAGGATGGGTCAGGTTTAAAAGTGTCCAAGATAAGATGTGCAACCTTGTCACCGATGTTTACAAGTGATCTGCCGTCGTATACTATAAGACTAGAGGATTTTGGAATGTAAACCAGTGCAAAAAATAAATAAAAAACAAGAAAAGTGGATAGTCGGAGCGGAGCGGTCAGGAAGGTGTCTGGACGTGGCCGCGCCATCTTAGTCTGATTTTGATGGACTGTGGATCAGTAATGTTAAGATATGACATATTTATTCCTTCCTGCAGGATGCTGTAATATTATTTAAAATAATAAAAAAAACTAATGTTCTTAATAGTCTAAACTATTTAAATATTTAAATAGTTTAAAATGTGCTGTACAGTGTCTTATTTGAACTCCCCGCTCTGAGCTCAGTGTTCCTGCCATTATCATACCGCTGCGACAGCAACAATTACTGAAACACCTACTGGTAAAGCTAAAAAAGACTCCCATTAAAAAATAATACAAGAGCTATGACAATAAGTATCCCGCAACTCCAACAAGTCCTAATGAGTCAGTTAATGTCTTCATCAGTACTGGAGTATGTGGCCAGTGACAATATCAACTTGTACCAATACTCAAGTCACTCTGAGTGGACCATGAACTTCACTGTATACCAAAAGGTTCTAGAGTCAGATGTGAGGCCATCTGTCCTGCAGCTAAAGCTTGGACCAAACTGGGCAACAGGACAATGATCCCCAGAACAGCAGCAAATCTCCAAGAGAATGGGTGAAGAAAAAAAAAGAATCAATCAAGTCCAGATCTCAACCTGACTGAGAGGTTGTGCTGGGACCTTCAGAGATGTGTGCACAATTGAATGCTGCAAACCTCAGTGAACTGAAGCAATGCTGTGAAGAAGAGTGGATCAAAACTCCTCCACAGTGATGAGAGAGACTGATGAAGCCAAACAGCAACCGTCACTGCAACCTACTGATGCTGAACAAGGTTCTACAAGTTGATGAATGATGGGGTGGACTTTAATACACTGCTTCTGCATTGTAGTTCTGTTTGTGTTAGATGAATAATGACATATTGTCATATGTCGTGTGGCTGTTCATCAGTATTTATATTTTTACCTAATTTTAAGACATTGTTTTTTTATGTCCTGATACATAAAACCTGTAGTGTATGTACTCTATCCATCGATTCTTAATTATTTCAGTTCATTTTCACTGAGAAGCTGGAGCTGTGACAGTGGGTAAGAGTAGGTCATGTCAAGCAGGCATGTACTTAGTTTATTTGGGTATGTATTTATGTAAAATGGACAGACAGACACACACACCTAGAGGGGCTATGGAGTCCCACCCTGGAGTGACAATCTGGTTCACACTGCCTGGAAACAAAGAAATCAGAATCAGCATCAGATTCAGCATACTTTATTAATCCCTAGGGAAATTATTTGGGTTACAGTTGCTCCAGTACAGTAACAGTAACATAAATAGACTAGACTATTTAACAATACAATATGTTAAGATTTAAGAAAAAGCACAATATATACAAATCACTCAATAATAAATATCAAGGATTGGCAGATGTGATTAGAAATAAATACAGTGTCTTGCAAAGGTATTCGGCTCCCTTGAACTTTTCCACATTTTGTCACATTACAGCCACAAACATGAATCAATTTTGTTGGAATTCCACGTGAAAAACCAATACAAAGTGGTGTACACGTGAGAAGTGGAACGAAAATCATACGTGATTCCAAACATTTTTTACAAATAAATAACTGCAAAGTGGGGTGTGGTAATTATTCAGCCCCCTTTGGTCTGAGTGCAGTCAGTTGCCCATAGACATTGCCTGATGAGTGCTAATGACTAAATAGAGTGCACCTGTGTGTAATCTAATGTCAGTACAAATACAACTGCCCTGTGACGGCCTCAGAGGTTGTCTAAGAGAATATTGGGAGCAACAACACCATGAAGTCCAAAGAACACAGCAGACAGGTCAGGGATAAAGATATTGAGAAATTTAAAGCAGGCTTAGGCTACAAAAAGATTTCCCAAGCTTTGAACATCCCACGGAGCACTGTTCAAGTGATCATTCAGAAATGGAAGGAGTATGGCACAACTGTAAACCTACCAAGACAAGGCCGTCCACCTAAACTCACAGGCCGAACAAGGAGAGCGCTGATCAGAAATGCAGCCAAGAGGCCCATGGTGACTCTGGACGAGCTGCAGAGATCTACAGCTCAGGTGGGGGAATCTGTCCATAGGACAAATAATAGTTGTGCACTGCACAAAGTTGGCCTTTATGGAAGAGTGGCAAGAAGAAAGCCATTGTTAACAGAAAACCATAAGAAGTCCCGTTTGCAGTTTGCCACAAGCCATGTGGGGGACACAGCAAACATGTGGAAGAAGGTGCTCTGGTCAGATGAGACCAAAATGCAAAACGCTATGTGTGGTGGAAAAAAAACGCTGCACATCACTCTGAACACACCATCCCCACTGTCAAATATGGTGGTGGCAGCATCATGCTCTGGGGGTGCTTCTCTTCAGCAGGGACAGGGAAGCTGGTCAGAGTTGATGGGAAGATGGATGGAGCCAAATACAGGGCAATCTTGGAAGAAAACCTCTTGGAGTCTGCAAAAGACTTGAGACTGGGTCGGAGGTTCACCTTCCAGCAGGACAACGACCCTAAACATGAAGCCAGGGCAACAATGGAATGGTTTAAAACAAAACATATCCATGTGTTAGAATGGCCCAGTCAAAGTCCAGATCTAAATCCAATCGAGAATCTGTGGCAAGATCTGAAAACTGCTGTTCACAAACGCTGTCCATCTAATCTGACTGAGCTGGAGCTGTTTTGCAAAGAAGAATGGGCAAGGATTTCAGTCTCTAGATGTGCAAAGCTGGTAGAGACATACCCTAAAAGACTGTAGAACCACCTTTTGCTGCAATTACAGCTGCCAAAGTATTGACTCAGGGGGCTGAATAATTACGCACGCCCCACTTTGCAGTTATTTATTTGTAAAACATGTTTGGAATCATGTATGATTTTCGTTCCACTTCTCACGTGTACACCACTTTGTATTGGTCTTTCACGTGGAATTCCAATAAAATTGATTCATGTTTGTGGCTGTAATGTGACAAAATGTGGAAAAGTTAAAGGGGGCTGAATACTTTTGCAAGACACTGTATAAAGAATATTGACAGCAACATTCCCGAGTAAGAAAAGAGTGAGTGCAAAATGCTGTAACTATTGCAGTGTTTACAGTGTATTAGATGGAGGAGCTGTACAGAAAGCCACAGGCAGGAATGATTTCCTGTGTCGTTCAGTAGTGCATTATGGGTAATCTCAGTCTCTCACTGAGCGTGCTCCTGTGGTTAGCCAGCATGTCATGGAGTGGGTGGGAGGTATTATCCAACATTGTCTTTATCCGAAAAAGCATAAAATGACCAACGAATTTCTAAACACTATGTACAGTTTGAGTTTACATCCTAAAATAACCAGGCCTAGCAGAATTACACCACATTGTGCCACCTTACTTGACAATATTTTCACCAACAATATGGAAAACAACATCGTGAGCGGATTATTAATTAATGACATCAGTGATCACCTACCAGTTTTTGCAGTTTATAACACTAATTATAAGAGAAATCAGCATGAAGAACAACTGAGATACAGACGAGTAAGGACAGAAGAAACTATGAATGCACTTAAGAACGATCTATTAAATCAGGACTGGAACAATGTGTACAAAGAAACTAATATTGATATTGCATATGGCATATTTTTAAAAATATTCATGGAATTGTACGATAAAAACTGTCCAACAATAAAATACAACAGAAAGCACAAATATTCAGATAGACCATGGATCACTAAGGGTTTACAAAATGCATGTAAAAGAAAAATACACTCTATAGGGAATTCCTAAAACAAAGAACAAAAGATGCTGAAAATAAATATAAAATATAAAAATAAGTTGACCAATATTATACGTGTATGTAGGAAGGAGTATTATAGTAAAACATTGAACAACAATAAACATAATATGAAGGGAATATGGGATGTTTTAAACGGTATCATTAAAATAATTCTGGACAACAAAGTTATCCTCAATATTTTATTGACAACGGCAATATTATGGAAAACACTGCTGATGTGGTCAACAGCTTTAATCATTATTTTGTAAATATTGGACCAAATCTGGTAGAACAAATTCCTGAGTCACTGCCATCAGTAGACTGTAGTGAAAGCCTGATTGATAGGAACCCTAACTCAATGTTCCTCACAGCAGTGGAGGAAAAAGAAATAATTGACACTGTACACATGTGTAAATATAAAACATCTACTGATTGTAATGATATTGACATGATAATCATCAAGAAGGTCATTGAAGGAATTGTAGGACCTCTAACATATATTTGCAACTTATCATTTCAGACTGGAAAAGTTCCAAACAAAATGAAAATAGCTAAAGTTGTGCCGCTGTATAAAACTGGGGATAGACACCACTTCACAAATTACAGGCCGGTTTCTTTACTACCACAATTCTCCAAAATCCTAGAAAACCTGTTTAATAAACGATTAGACAAATTCTTAGATAAATATAAATTACTCTCTGACAGTCAATATGGATTCAGATCAAAAGATCAACATCTCTGGCATTAATCGAATCAATTGAGGAGATTACAAATGCTATAGATCAGAAACAGTATGCAGCTGGACTATTTCTGGATCTCAAGAAAGCATTCGACACAATCAATCATGACATATTAATTAATAAACTAGAACGATGCACGGGATCAGGGGTTGTACTGCACTGGGTGAAAAATTATTTAAGTGATAGGAAACAATTTGTGAAGCTGGGTGTCCATTCCTCATCATGCTTGGACATTGCTTGTGGTGTTCCACAAGGCTCTGTACTGGGTCCAAAATTATTTATTATTTATATAAATGATATTTGTAAGGTATCTGATATATTAAAATTAGTATTATTTGCAGATGACACAAATATTTTTTGTTCTGGGGGAATCTAAAGGAACTGCTGGATACAATTACTTCAGAAATGTGCAAAATTAAAAAATGGTTTAACAGGAACAAACTATCTCTAAATCTAAGTAAAACTAAAATAATCTTATTTGGGAATTCCCTTAGAAAGGCACAAGCGCAGATTCATATAGATGGTGTGGAAATTGAAAGAGTACTTGAACATAAGTTTCTTGGTGTGATTATAGATGATAAATTAAACTGGAAGTCTCATGTAAATCATATACATAACAAAATTTCAAGAAGTGTTTCAATCTTGAGTAAAGTAAAACACATTCTGGACCACAAATCACTCCACATTCTCTATTGTTCCCTGATTGCACCGTATTTGCATTACTGTGCAGAGGTTTGGGGCAATACTTACCAATGTTCGCTATCATCAATCTTTATATTACAAAAATACAAAAAACTGTCGGTAGGTATCATCCGTAGTGCTGCGTTAACATCTGACACCTTCAGGTCAGTTCCTCTGGCACTCAACGATCCTTCTCTTATCGCACTTGGGGCTATGTACCCAATCTCGGGTGGGGGTGATGATATCTCCCCCCTGACCTGGCGTCCTGACTCCTCCTTGCCGTAGCATTTATGTTGTACCTCGTCAATCTCTAGCTGTGAGAGCAGTTCCTTCTTTCGAATGTTGGAACACTGAGCTACTAGTTGTTTCGCCGTCATTGTGGATGTTGGGTATCGAAGAATCCATAGGTCCCTCATCCTATTCATGTAACCCCTTCCGCCAGGGTGCCCTGGTTCCTCAACACCTGGCATGCCGGCATGCCTTCATATTTATCTGTCTCGCTCATGTCTGCGGTAGGCTCGCTTAGCATAGGGGGTCTAGCCTTAGGACCCTTACTGGATACAGACACCCCAGGCAGGAATCGAACTTGCGATCTTCTGCTCCAAAGGCGTGAAGTTTAACCACTACGCTATCCAGCTGCTACATATATATATATATATATATATATATATATATATATAAATAAATTAATAAATAAATAAAAAAAATACACATAACATATAATGTAATTGCAAGGAGGTATTTCTGTAGTCTATTCATTACTACTACATAGTGGAAAAGGGTGGGATTAAATAAGCTTATGCTTCTTCCTGCTCCTTTTGAACATGAAAGTTATTTGTAGTTGTGGTTGCTCGTTTTCCTTTTGTTTTGCTTTGTTTATTTGTCTCTTTGAATTCTATGTTGTTGTACTTTTTTAACATGTTCAAAATAAAGATTCAATCAAATCAAATCAAATCAAATCTTGGACAACATTCGCCTCTCCGACATCACCTTAAGAGAGTCCAGCTTCATACCCACAATATTACTGGCCTTGCGGATCAGTTTATTGAGTCTGTTGGCATCAGCAACGCTCAACCTGCTGCCCCAGCATGTAACAGCATAGAGGATAGCACTGGCCACAACAGACTCATAGAAAATCCTGAACATTGTCTGACAGATGTTGAAGGACTTCACCTACTGCAGTGGTGTTTTTAACCCAGTCCAGTGTATTATATCTGTATACCGCAAGGTATTTATAGTCCTCCACAATGTCCATGTTGACCCCATGGATTGAAATAGGGGTAGATGCATCTAACCACCGCGGAATCATCAGAAAACTTCTGAAGATGGCAGGTCTCTGTGCAGTGGTTGAAGTCTGTGGTGTAGAGGGTGAAGGGGAAGGGGGAGAGGATGGTCCATGGTGGTGCCTCTGTGTTGCTGATTACCTTGTCAGACACACAATGTGGAAGACCCACATATTGTGGTCTTCCTGTCAGGTAATCAACAATCCAGGACACCAGAGAAGCACCTGTATCAACCTGTATCACTGTTAGCTTATCACCCAGGAGGGTTAGCCTGATGGTGTTGAATGCATTGGAAAAGTCAAAAACATGACCCTCACAGTGCTCGCCAGCTGGTCCAGATGAGTGTAGACACGATTGAGCAGGTAGACGATGGCATCATCAGCTCCGAGACGGGGCTGGTAAGCAAATTGAAGGGGATCCTGATGTGGTCTGATTATGGGTCGGAGCTGGTCCAGGATGAGTCTTTCCAGGGTCTTCATGATGTGGGAGGTTAGTGCCACAGGCTTGTAATCCTGGGGGCCACTGGGCCTTTGGTACAGGGACGAGGCATGATCTCTTCCACAGCACTGGGACCCTCTCAAGCTCAGCATGAACAATTTATGAAAAACTCCACAAAGCTGGGGGGCACAGGCCTTGAGGACGCGGGGACTCAACCCGACTGGTCCAGCAGACGTGCCTGAGTGGAGTCTCTTCATTTGCCTCTGAACCTGGTCTTGAGTGAAAGTGATAGGTAGGGGAGGGGTGTCAGTACTTTCAACGGAGGCAACAGTGCTTGTGAAGAGAGAGGGAGAGTGGTGTGGCTCTGGATTTCAGGCTGACTACAGCTGAGGTTATAGGGGGGTAAGCATTCACTGCAGTGTCAAATCTGTTGAAAAACAAATTCACCTTGTTGGCTCTATCCTCACCGTCCCCAGCTCCTCTACTGTTGGTTGGCATGAATCCAGTGATGGAATCCAGCTGCAGCTACTGCTCAAGCACAAAGGAAGGATGTGCTCTAGCAGTAGCTGCCCTTGCTTTCCTCTTAGTTCTCCTCTCAACAAGCTGCATATTTCTGGTGTTACCTGCCCTGTTGATTCACTCCTTGATAATACTCTGTCCTACAACTTAATGCGCAGAATACCTCTAAGACACCAGAGGTGGAAGCCGTTCGCTCCTGGCTGGCATGTGTGGTCCAGGACTCACTGCTGTAGAATAGTGTGTTGAGTATGCAAGCTTGACAGATGCATATCTTGGTTTTCACAGTCAGCTTTCTATTGCTCCACAAGCACTTGTTCAGTCTAGTCATGATGGCTGAAGCTTTGGCGATCCTGATACTCACTTCTATGTCCACAGAGGGGGAGTTAGTCATGGTGAATCCAAGTAGGTGAAGGTGTCTTGCACCTCAAGATGTCTGTTGTCTGGGCCATGATGTTTATCTTTTTCAGGCTGATTGTTAAGTTTCTAAACTTCTTGCAGGCGCGCATCAAACAACTGAATAACTGCTGCAGACTACCCTCACTGTGTGACATAAATGCTGGATTGTCTGCAAACAGCAACTTTCAGATAAGTTTTCCCTCATCTCTAGTGTGGAATTAGATCCCTTCAGAACAATCGGTGAAAGTGAACTGCAGTAGTATGGAGAACAAAATTCTGAAGACACAGCCTTGGTTCACTCCACTACTCACTGGAAAGGGCTCTTTGGTTGCTCTGTTCAAGCAGTCTGTGGTATGCATCTCCAGATGGAAGGAAGTGACCATGTAAAGCAGTATGGAAGGACAGCTGATCATCTGTAGGAGACTGAAAAGTCCTTTTCAGCTCAGCAAGCTTTGTCAGGTTTATAAAGGCGATATACAATGGTACTTGCTGCTCTCTACACTTCTCCTGCAGCTGATGTAAGGAGAAGCTCATGTCCATGGTACCCCTGCCAGCTCTGAAGCCATGCTGAGACTCTAGGTAAATTCTAAATAAGTGCTGCGATAGCTGTTACAGTCACTGCGATTGCCTTCATTCTTATACAGAGTGATGATGTTTGCATTCCTCATGTCTTGGACAAAGCCTTTTTCGTAACAGAGACACAAGAGCTCATGCAGGTGCTGCACCAGTGCTTTTTTTCAACTTTTCAAGACTTCTGGTGGAATTCGATCTTTCCCAGAAGCCTTCCCACTGGTGAGGTTTTGGTGGCTTTGTTGAACCCTTGATAGTAGGCAGGTTGTCTAGCACCTTCATAGCTGAGAGCCTTGGTAAGGCTTCTACAACTGGATCGGTCACCATGTTCTGGGTAGCATATAGCTGTAGGTGGTGTTTGCTCTGGTCAGTGAAAACGCCCCGTCTTGGACCTGAGTGGAAAGGTTTTGATGTCTGTGGGGTCTGTAGCTGTTTTAATGCCGTTCCCCTGGCACTTCCACTCTCCAGAGCTGAATGGATCCTGCAACAGAGGTTCAGCTAGTAGGCATTGGTGCGGTGGCAGTTGTGGATACTATATTGGTCTTTCTTCTTGATTTTCTTATATTTAAATAATTTTTTGCTGATTTTTCTATTTGTTTTTTGTCTGTTTGGGTGCTGACACAGTTTATAAGGGGATGGGGTTTTAGGGGGGATAAAAGGAGGAGAAAAGCTGCAGATAGGTGTGCAAGACTGCAACTCTGCTTCCTGGTAGATAATCACAAGACCTTGGTACACTATCTTTGAATCTGGGTCTCTGTGAATTCTAGCATGGTACTGTGATAGAATGCAACCTGCGCAACAAGTCCAGTCATGAAATTTGCTTGCTACTAAATGCTCCACAGTTAACTGTCTTGTTGCATTGTCAGTCATCCAGGGGATCCCAAGTTAACTGTTAGTGTTATTACAACAAAGTGGAAGGAATTAGGAATGAAAGTAACTTAGCCAAGAAGTGGAAGGCCATATAAAAATCACAGAGCGGGACCACAAATATATATATTTCAGGTGTAGACATGTTAAAACATAGACAACATATAAACACAAAAAGTAATAAATAGCACTAGATAGACATGCTGCTAAAGTCACACATAGACATTGTGTGTATGCACTGCATGTGTCTGTATGTAGAGTATGTGTGTACTTATTGCGTGTGGGCCTGGCACTGACTGGTGACTGGTATGACTGACCTCTCTCTGCATATTCAAAAGCTCTTATGAATATCAGAGCTATTTTCCTGCGTTGTGATTTTTCACAATCCACCCCTAGCTGGCCCACACTGTGTAGTCGGTTACTAGTCAGAACACAGCAGCAGTGTTGCAGCATCACCAGCCTGATACGACACCACTCCTTTTATGGGTTCAACAGCCATCTTGTCTTACAGCAGGATAATTAGTACTGCATGCTCATATTAATTACCAAAGACTGTTATCACTTTATTAATCCATATTAGAGAGGTGGAGAAGGGAAGGAGGGTATGGGAATTCTCCCAACACTGCTTTGTAGTCCCATTGTCCTAAACTCTCCGTGCCTCCACCACATTCCTCCATCAGTGGAGTTTGGCTTTTAGTGTTCATTAAACCTTTACATGCAATAACCTTTATATAATAAACAAATGGTGGAAGGTTTGGGGAAAACAGGTGCTGTGATGTCAAAGGACGGTAAATTATTTGATAGTGGGGGAATTAATTACTACGACAGTGCTAATTGAAAGTAATAATTGTGTGGTCAAAGGAATTTGCAAAGAAAAGCGTCTGGACTTCTTTGAGTTGCTTGAAGACGTTTCACCTCTCATCCGAGAAGCTTCTTCAGTTTCTCGGCCATTTGACCTTAGAACTGAAGAAGCTTCTCGGATGAGAGGTGAAACGTCTTCAAGCAACTCAAAGAAGTCCAGACGCTTTTCTTTGCAAATTCCTTTGACTACGATGACCTGGATGACTGAGAACCTTCACAGACATATTGCCGTACATTTTGGGAGGAACACCCTTCAACTGGTACGGGAGTATGAAAGGGAATCAAGGAAACTGGCGGATTATAGGAACCACCTTCGTTTCAACCTAAGATGCAGACAAAGCAGAGTTGTTCCTAAGAGCTTGCGCCTTGGATCCACTGTCAGGGGACACAGAGCAGACTTGATTCTACAGAGAGCTCAAAATCACCTTTTAAGTGAAAGGATAAGACAGGTCCATTTCACTATAGATGCCCTCCAGATCAAGATCAGCCAGACTCGGCAGGAACTGGAAACCCTTCTACCCTCTCCAATCCTAGAAGAGGTTTACAAGTTTGTGGACAAGGCTCAGCGGGCCCAACACTCTCAAGGAAAAGAAAGACAACGCAGAAAATTTCACACCTTGCTTTCAAAACCCACACCCTCAGTCTGAACCCACACAACTCAGAGAAGAAAACACACCTGAAGACAGTCGGGAGAAATGGGTAAAGAACTTTTCAGACCGGAATCTCACTGAACCTGAAAAGAGGGTTTTAGCCAAAGGTCTCAATTTCGCCATTTCTCCGCAACAGTTGCCTATAGTGGACCTCATCACAGCCACAGAAACCGCCATACGGATTAATAAATTATCACAGACAGAAGCAGAGCAAATCAGGATGAAAGTCTCAGCCACCGTCTCCAGTGCGAAAGTCCCTACGTCCAACCTTACATTACAAGAAAAGAAGGCCGTTGCTTCTCTGAGCAAAGACCACAACATCACTATATTACCAGCGGATAAGGGAAGGTGCACCGTGGTCCTAAACACAACAGAGTACCACACAAAGATCACTACTCTCCTCAGTGACAACAACACCTACGAAGCTTTAAAGCGAGACCCCACAAGCAGCTACAAGAAGAAAGTTATAGCTTGCCTTCAAAACCTTGAAAAGGACAAAACCATTGACCGCATTACATATCACCGCCTTTATCCAGGGGATGCCATACCCTGCATTTATGGACTTCCTAAAATCCACAAGGAAGGGGTCCCACTCAGACCCATAGTCAGTAGCATAAACTCAGCTACTTACAACATTCTGAAACACCTTGCTACCATCCTTGCACCTCTCGTGGGAACACCCACACCACATCAAGAACTCCACCGACTTCACCGACAAGGTCCAGAAACTTACCCTGGATCCAGATGAAACCATGGTGTCCTTTGATGTAGTCTCTCTCTTCACTTGCATACCCACCACGGAAGCAGTGGAGACTGTCAGAAAACGACTACAAGAAGACAGCTCCTTGGAAGACAGGACCAACTTCACACCCGATCAGATCTGCACACTGTTAGACCTCTGCCTTACCACAACATACTTCAAATACAACGAAGGCTTCTACAGACAAAAACATGGCTGTGCCATGGGCTCCCCGTGTCACCTATTGTAGCCAACCTTTAAATGGAGGAAGTGGAAAGGAAGGCTCTTGGCTCTTTCAAAGGAAGAGCACCCAGCCACTGGTACAGATATGTAGATGACACCTGGGTCAAAATCAAGACACAAGAAGTGGAATCCTTCACTGCGCACATTAACGCTGTGGATAAAAACATCAAGTTCACCAGGGAAGACACAAAGGATAACTGTTTGCCTTTCCTGGACTGCGCCGTGCACATTGAAGAGAATGGCAACCTCAACATCGAAGTTTACCGGAAGCCCCACACACGGACCAGTACCTCCTCTTTGACTCCCATCACCCTCTGGAACACAAACTTGGAGTAATTAGGACCCTACACCACGGGCAGAACTTGTTCCCTCTAAGCCTGAGGGAAAAAAGAAGGAACACAAACACGTAAAGGAAGCACTCAAAACATGTGGTTATCCTAACTGGGCGTTCATAAAGTCAGCTAAGAGGCACAGAAAAGAAGATCAGACACCAGCGAGGGAGGATAAGAAAGACAGGCGCAACAACGTTGTCATCCCCTATGTAGCGGTGTATCAGAGAAACTCAGGAGAGTTTTCTCCAAGCACGACATCCCAGTGTACTTCAGACCCAGCAACACACTCAGACAGAAACTGGTTCACCCGAAAGACAAAACTCCAAAACACAGACTTAACAACGTGGTGTATGCTGTACAGTGCAGCGAGGAATGCCCAGACCTCTACATTGGAGAGACCAAACAGCCACTTCACAAGCGCATGGCACAACATAGAAGAGCCACCTCCACAGGACAAGACTCAGCAGTCCATCTGCATCTTAAGGACAAAGGTCACTCTTTCGAGGATGCCAATGTTCACATTTTGGACAGAGAGGACAGATGGTTTGAAAGAGGAGTGAAAGAAGCCATCTATGTCCACTGTGAGCGACCATCTTTGAACAGAGGTGGTGGTTTACGACACCAACTGTCTGCCATCTATAATCCAGTTTTGAGTTCCCTCCCCAGACGCCTTAACGCCCACTCACATCCTGGGCCATCTGACCTCAGGAATTCACATGACAAGGAGGGGCCAGGTTTCACAATGAGCTCACCCGAAACCCTGGCTGATTAGGTACCACACCCGCTTTCACACCTTGGCTCATGTGATTAGAGGATCACCAGAGGGTCCTTTGTTCCTCTTTGGGGGGGAAACTCCCACTGGGTTTAAATCTGGGACTCTCGGCCATTTGACCTTAGAACTGAAGAAGCTTCTCGGATGAGAGGTGAAACGTCCTCAAGCAACTCAAAGAAGTCCAGACGCTTTTCTTTGCAAATTCCTTTGACTACGATGACCTGGATGACTGAGAACCTTCACAGATATAATAATTGTGTGATTAGCCAGGAAATGGAACACATCTATGGTCTGTATACAGAAGCACAGGCATGGTTGAGAGTCTCTCTGTTTACTTGCATAGTCAGATCCACCAAATATGAGGAAGGTCAAATATATGGATCCAGGTAAACACATGTATATTTATCCCAGGTAAACAACAAGCAGGGAACCCTTGTAATCCAAAGGGGATCATCTGATCGTTGGAGTTTTCTCTCTATTATTGTAGGTTTTTTTAACCTTACAATATAAAGTGCCTTGAGGCAACTACTGTTGTTATTTGGGGCTATATAAATGAAAATGAAATTAATAATTTCCTATTCCCTATGCATGTGTCAAGATGGCAGTTGTTGTCTTTCTCCTTGTCAGGATTCCTGGGTCATTGACCCAGTATTTTCAGTTCATGTCCACTGTTTATCCTCTCTATGTTCCACTTCCTGTTTTGTGTTAGCGTTACTAGTGTATCATGTTCCAGTTCCTTCCATGCATCATTAGTTAGACTAAGTTCAGCTGTGCTCTCACCTGTCTCCAATCGTTGTCATTGTTAGTCATGTATTTAAGCCCTCTGTTCCCTTCAGCCCTTGTCGTGTCATTGATGTTGATGTTGTTCTTGTCGCGTGTTCAGTTCAGTCAGCCAGTTAGTTTACCAGTTCATTAAGTTCAGCCAGCCATCCTGTCATCTGTTGTCTCCGTTTGCAATTAACCTCCTCATTCTGCACCAAGAGTCCTGCGTGTGGGTCACCTCTTCCTCGCCTCCGCACACGACCCCTGACATTCCTGAGAGTATATTGTTTTTTGTGATGTTTAACTGAAATTTTAACTGGATTTTTTTTAATCTAATTGCATTATATTCTTAATTACTTAGTGTTATTAATTTCATTTAAAACATCAGGAGGTATTTAAAGTGCTCTTCTGTTCGAACTGATATTTCAACCCCATCAGATAATGGTCCACACCAGCCCACTTGTGTTGAAGAGTCCGTCAGTGACTGATGTCCCTTGCGTCATAGTCCCTATCATTTAAGTTCCATTTTAAACAGTAAAATGTAGTCAGCTAGATTCAGATCCTCTGAGGAAGTTTTTTTTTTTTGTGTCAAAACAGCCAAAAGGACGGTTTTCTTATTTCTTCTTATTGGTACATACACTCTTTTAACATTACTTTTTTGCTAAAGCCCATTAGCCATTTGTGAATTCAAAATGGTTACTTCTTTGAAGTTGGCAGTTGACAAAAGAGAGAAAATCTTTTTCCCCCATTTTTTTTTAATTGTCAAATCATTTATGTTCAACCATGTAGAAGTCAACTCTAGAAGTAGGAAATTATTATTAAAAAAAAAAAAAATTCAAACAGGGATGTGGGGTGTAGTAATAACCCTCATTTGTTATTTTACTGAGGATGTACAAAAAGGTGTTGCTATTGCAGTGTGTACTGTGCATTAGATGAAGGAGTTGGAGGAGACAGTCACAGGAAGGAATGATTTCCTGTGTCGTTCAGTGGTGCATTATGGGTAAACTCTGTCTCTCACTGAACGTGGTCCTTTGACTAACCAGTACATCATGGAGTGGGTGGGAGGTATTGTCCAGCATTGTCCTTATCTTGCACAACATCCACCTCTCAGACACCACCCTAAGGGATTCCAGCTCCATCCCCACAACATTACTGGCCTTGCAGATCAGTTTATTGAGTCTGATGGCATCAGCAACCCTCAACCTGCTGCCCTAGCATGCAATAGCATAGAGAATGGCACTGGCCACAACAGACTCATAGAAATCCTATGTGACAGCTGTTGAAAGACCTCAGCTGCCTCAGAAAATAGAGGCATCTCTGGCCCTTCCTGTAGAGTGCATGATAAGAAAGCCTATGACTCAATGCTCCACACATGGATCCTGGAATGCTTAGAAGTATACAACATCAACAGGACCCTAAGAGCCTTTATTCAATTCAATTTTATTTAGACTAGAGATGGCACAATACCACTTTTTTTTTTATGTCCGATACCGATACCAATATCATACATTTGGATATCTGCCAATACCGATATGAATCCGATATGGTGTATTTTACAATCAATAAAACACTTTTTTAATATCTTGCTGCAATTTGTATAAGTTCATACTCAAGTTGAATAAAAAACAAAAACAAAAAAAAAACACTAAAGCTATTCTGTTACACCTGTATGCAAAAAATACACTGCACCCAAAATATTTCATAGTTCAGCAATACTGATCAATCTAATAAACTTAAACCTACCTACACCATCCTCCCTATTCTGGTATTTTAAAGAGTACTTAGCAGAAATATTAAACAACCTTACTAATAGGGTTGCAAACTCCCAGCAAAAAAAAAAAAAAAGAAGGGGAACCACCCCGTGACCTCGTCCTCGTGATGCTTAATTGACGTAATCAACTTTAATTTAATGCACGTGTAAAAAAAAAAAAATGCATAGAAATCAATTATTTTTCTACAATAATTAAATAGATCCAACATATTGCTTCAACAGAATTGCAGACTGCACAGATGGTACCTTTCCAAAGGAAAAAGTACTCACTCAAAAAGCTCACTAGGGTATAGACTTAATAGTTACTATATACAGTAATGGACTTCTATACCTTTTACACCAGATTAAAACTTTTGGTTGTAAGATTCAGATAATTTTTTTATTAAAAGTTAGACATTTTAAATGAGAATAAGAAAGAAAAGTATTTCTTTGTATCCCCCCTTTCCCTGTTAATGCCCTACCTGGCCCCCTGGCAAAAACTGCTAGACCCGCCCCTGCACAGTTACCAGCCGTCAGCTACGTAGAAAAGGATCCTGGTGTAGAAAGTAATATTAAATAAATTCTAACGACAGCTTATCAAGCTTAAATGTGCTGCTGTTGTTTAGCCGCTGGTTTCCTCTTTCTGGTGTGAAGTGGGCCAAAAACAAGCAAGAGAGACGGGAGTCGCAACAGAAAAGCTGATCAGCTGATCATTGATCAGTTTCATGAGTGTAGTAGCAACAGGACAGGGAGGGAGAGAGAAGAGGCAGTTGCTCCATATATCGGATGTTAAGCTTAACGTGGGAATGCTTTACAAACATTCAGAGATGAACTTACACACTTGCTTTACTTCTCTCTGGGATAACTTCCTCGGAGATGAAATGCCGGCTTGGTAGCGAGGCTCCAACTGCTCAACCAGACCGCCGAGAGGTCTCGCACGCCACAGCCACTTTATCACATGACACATACTGCTCCGACGTGCTAAGGTTATGAGCTGAGTTACGCCATGTCGCAAGTTTTGTGAGGTGCTTTTGTGATATTTAATGGATCGGATTACATTTTTGATTTCTCTCCGGTATCCGATCCAGTAATTTAGGTCAGTATCGGACCGATACCGATACATAATATCAGATCGGTCCATCTCTAATTTATACAGCGCCAAATCACAACAACAGTCACCTCAAGGTGCTTTATATTGTAAGGTAGACCCTACAATAATACATACAGAGACCAACAATATGACCCCCTATGACCAAGCACTTTGGCAGCAGTGGGAAGGGAAAAACTCCCTTTTTACAGGAAGAAGGATGAAGGATTTATCAGGAACTTGATGGGGATGTGACAAATCACACTAGAGGCCAACTTCAAGCCAACTGGACAAGTCACCATCAAGTGTGGGATTTACCAAGGAAATGTTCTGTCCCCACTGGTGTTCTGCTGAATGACTCCACTGAATACTTTCAGTGGGATCATTGACAGGACGAAAGACTAGTGAGTGTCAGAACCATTGTCCAGGTTGAGACAACAAATATGTGAAATTGCAGTGCTCTCATGGCCCTCAGTGTGCACTAAGCATGGATAAAGCTGTCTCTCAGTCTGCTGGTTCTAGCCTGAAGGTTCTTCAGTCTCCTTCCCAATGGCAGCAAAGTGAAAAAGCTGTTGGACGGATGATTGGAGTCACCTGTAATGCAGAGGGCTTTTCAGGTGAGACTGGTGCAGTAGCTGTCCTGGAGGGAGGGAAGAGAAGCACCTACAATCCTTTCCACTACTCTCACTACTCATTGTAGCTTTTCCCTGAAGGGACGCAGTGCAAGAGCCATACCACACAGTGATGCAGCTGGTGAGGATACTCTCCACGGTACCTCTGTAGAAGGTGGGGGTTGAGGCTCTGGCTCTCCTCAGTTTTTGGACAAAGTAGAGTCATTGTTGGGACTTACTGACCAGTGATGCTGTGTTTTTTGACCAGGAGAGATCTTCTGAGATGTGCACACCCAAGCACTTGGTGCTGCTTACCCTCTCCACAGCAGCATCATTGATGGTTAGTGGGGTGTGCATGGTGTGAATTCTCCTGAAGTCTATGATGATCTCCTTAGTCTTCTTCAATTCAATTCAATCCAATTCAATTCAATTCAATTCAGCTCGATTTTATTTACACTGCGCCAAATCACAACAACAGTTGCCTCAAGGTGCTTTATATTGTAAGGTAGACCCTACAATAATACATACAGAGAAAAACCCAACAATCAAATGCACACTGGGGTAATCAGGGAATGGGAGACAGGAGGGAAACACGGCTAGGAAAAATCAGACTTAATGAGACAAGGGTAGCAAAACCAGAGACGGATTTTCAAAGTAAAACAGGAAGCACACGACAGGCACAGAGACAAACTGGACACAGAACAGAGGGAGCTCAAAGTACAAAACAGAAACCAAAACATTGGTAGTAATAAATCAAGATGAAATGAAAGATTAATACTAATAATGAAACAAATCAAAACACTGGGTCTCTGACCCAAGACCGTGACAAAAGCGTTTCATGTGATATTTATTACTAAACATTTAAATGAATTTTGCTAAGGAGTAAAATAAACACTACACAATTACTATGTCCACATGAGTTAGAAATAGTAAAAAATATACTCCAAATCATGTAAACTATATTAAAATGGATTTCAACAGGCAAACAGCAAAAGTTTGCACTTTGCACTTATTTTCACTGCACTACAAATATCTTAATGTAAGCTTAAAGAGAATGACAAAATAATAAAATTGATATACTGAAAATACAACCTGTCTACACAAACATAAGAGAAGTCATGTTTACTTCCTTTGCTGCCACTCATTTATTTCCAATGCTGTGATAATCTTTCTGGTGATATTTCTGAAACATTTTTTTCTGAAGAAATGTTGAGCACGCAGCAGATGTTTCAAAACATGAATATCACGAAGCTGCTATCTTTTGCACAATTTTGCACATCGTCTACCGTGAAAAAAAACACATAACACGTTTTAAAGGTTAGAGTAAAATGTCAATCATATATATTTCACTTCTGTAATATTATTATGGATATTAATAAATGAGTTATTTGTGTATATATTAGAGTGGTTTCTAATATCTTGTGAACTTAATAAAATATTGTATTATTTAATTTAGTTCAATCTGTTACTGTTGTTGTCTTTGGAGCAACTGTAACCACATCATTTCCTTAAGGATTAATAAAGTATTCCAATTCTGTTTCGCCTTGAGGTGACTGTTCTTGTGATTTGGCATTGTATCAGTAAAACTGAATTAAATTGAATTGAATTGATTCTGATAAATCCTTCGATTCCTACTCAAAAAGTCCACTCTGGATGAATCATTACCAAATATAATTTCACATGTTAGTCCTCATTCCCAAACATCTGAGTGTCATGCTAGGGTTTTTGAGGACAGGAGATACATTTTAAGTTCGACTGTTTTCTTTTTGTATTCCAGCTGAGTTTCTGACACATTTATGTGTTAAGTTGAGCTCAAGGAGTTCTATTACCATACAGATTATCCATTGTAAGCTTCGGCATGCTACAGAAACAAATTAGCATTCAGCAGACAGGAAGATAATACAGAGGCACAGAATGAAATGAAAAGAGGATTATGCATTTCCTTCCTTCCCCTGTTCATGCCTCTAATCTTTACTGGGGTCAATGTTTTATCTAAATTGATTTTGTTAAGCTAAATGCTCATGTTCTTCCTGGGTATGATGGTTGTGTTTACCAGTCTGTCTGTGGTTATAAGGTGCTTATCTCTGCTTATCTCCATAAAAGCATACAGTAAAGTTCCATCCATCCATCCATTCGCTTCCGCTTATCCTTTCCAGGGTCGCGGGGGGCGCTGGAGCCTATCCCAGCTGTCATAGGGCGAGAGGCGGGGTACACCCTGGACAGGTCGCCAGTCTGTCGCAGGGCCAACACACAGGGACAGACAACCATTCACGCTCACATTCACTCACACATTCACACCTAGTGACAATTTGGATTATCCAATTAACCTATCCCCTCAAACTGCATGTCTTTGGACGGTGGGAGGAAGCCGGAGTACCCGGAGGGAACCCACGCAAACACGGGGAGAACATGTCTCCAAAAGTTGAATCTGTTCATCTGGACGTAGCGTTTTGTGGGAGAAACGTTTCGTCACTCATCCAAGTGACTTCTTCAGTCTCAGCTGACTGCAGGTTTCCCCAAACCTTATAAACAGTACATTTGCATAATGACTGAAACCAGCCCACTGAAGGAACGGGGAGAACATGCAAACTCCACACAGAAAGACCCCGGCCTGATGGTGGAATTGAACTCAGGACCTTCTTGCTGTGCGGCAACAGTGCTAACCACCGTGCCACCGTGCTGCCCGTGCATACAGTAAAGTTGATGACTTTATATGCTGTCGCATCTACGATATTTTAATAAACACAATTAAATGTGTGTTCTTTTTATGATTATATGATGTAATATGGTAAATCTCCAAACATTACTTTCCTATTCTATCTCAACAACCATACCACAAAAAAGCATCTATAAGAACAAATCTTGACTCCATGCGACTCTCACTACTAATTCATTTCAGTTCTATTTATACAGCACCAAATCACAACAACAGTTGCCTCGAGGTGCTTTATGTTGTAAGGTAGACCATACAATAATACATACAGAGAAAAACCCAACAATCATATGACCCCCTATGAGCAAGCACTTTGGTGACAGTGGGAAAGAAAAACAGTTTTTAAGACATTCTTATAATAACGAATTACAGTAGTCCAGACTAGAAGTAATAAATGCATGAACTAGTTTTTCACTCTCAGTCAGGATATTTCTAATTTTAGAGATGTTGCGCAAATGGAAGAAAGCAGTCCTACATATTTGTTTAATATGTTCATTGAATGACATATCCTGGTCAGAAATGACTCCAAGGTTCCTCACAGTGTTACTGGAGGCCAAGGTAATGCCATCCAGAATAAGACTGGTTAGATACCGTATTTCTAACATTTTCAGGGCTGACTACAATAACCTCAGTTTGATCTTAATTTAGAAGCAGAAAATTAGAGGACATCCAGGTCTTTATGTCTTTAAGAAATTCCTGCAGTTTAACTAATTGGTGTGTGTTACCTGGCTTCATGGATAGATAGAGTTGGATGTCATCTGCATAGCAGTGAAAATGTATGCTATGTCTTCTGATGATACTGCCTAAGGGAAGCATGTATAATGTAAACAGAATTGGTCCTAGCACTGAACCCTGTGGAACTCCATAATTAACCTTAGTGTGTGAAGAGGGCTCTCCATTTACATGAACAAACTGGAGTCTATTAGATAGATATGATACAAACTACTGCAGTGCAGTACCTATAATACCTACAGCGTGTTCTAATCGCTCTAATAGGATAATATGGTCGACAGTATTGAACGCTGCACTGAGGTCTAGGACAAGGAAGATTGGAGACTGGCTTATAATTATGTAAGACAGCAGGGTCAAGAGATTGTTTTTTATGTAATGGTTTAAGTTCTGCCAGAAGCCAATTGAGTCTAATAACAGATTAAATGCCGTGTTGAGGCTGACAATTTTAGCATCTACATGGATGATAAAATCATCCACAATAATTATTTTATCCAAGCTGAGCACTAAATCAGATAAAGATTCTGAGAAATCAGTTAGAGACTGTGTAGGGCCCAGGTGGACAATAGCCTTGTCCACCCTAGTTGGAAAACTCAAAAATCAGTTTTATTTGTAATCATCTAAGCATCAGGCTTTCAACTGAGTTAAAAGTATGTCTGGGTCTTTAGTTGATTAATAGGCTGGTGTGAAAAAGTGCTGCCACACCGCCCCCTCGGCCTGTGCTTCGAGGTTTCTGATGGTTAGAATGACTCGGGGGTGTAGATTCATTTAAACTAATATAATCATTTTATTGCAACCAGATTTCTGTAAGGCAGAGTAAATCGATTTGTTGATCAATTATTGACTCATGTACTAACATAGGCTTAGAAGAGAGAAACCTAATGTTTAATAATCCACATTTCACTGTTTTACTTTTTGGTGTTGTTGAGGATACTGTATTGTTCTTTCTTTATGTTTTTTTATGTTTAAGTCGTTTTTTGCTGGTTTTTAGTTTGTTTTTTGTGTGTTTGGGACCTGACACAGTCTCTAAGGGGATGGAATTTGGGGTGTATTACAGGACTGGGAAGCAGAGTTGGAGCCTTATATGACTCTCTGTAACTTCCCTCCTCCCAACTCTGGATATTCACGTTTTGGGGGTTTAATTTAATTTAATTTGGCCATATTTCTAGAAATGAGAGCTGCTCCATCCAAAGTGGGATTGTTGCCATCTCTCCTAATACGACCAGGTTTCCTCCAGAAAGTTTCCCAATTATCTATGAAATTGATTGTTTACTTTCTTTAAAAATCAAAACCGACACCAAAAATAATTCTTCCTAATAAGCTAACCAAATAAAATTAAAGGGATCAACTGACTGTTGAGGTTTTCTCTCTAGAACTGAAGAATCTTTACCTTAACCATAAAAACCATTGAGTTGACTGTTGGTTTAAATTAGAGCAATAAAAATAAAATAAAACAGAAAGTTGCCTAGACACTGTTAGTTCTCCCCCGGCAGATTGTCCTGAGCAGCCAGGAGAAAGGATAATTGGGTGACAGTGAGGAGAAAGCGTAGTTCCAAACAGAAACCTCCAGCAAACCATAAACTTGTACAGGTTTCTAATAATTTTTTACTGAAGGAACAAACTCTCGTAATTGATTTCCTTGATTTCCCTTTTATCTGGGAAATCAAGGCCCCCATTTGAGGATGGAAGACATAACATGGACATTTTAAGATGAGGTTTCCTCCCTGCCCAAACAAAGGAGCTAAACCAGCCATTTAGAGTTTTGTTTTCTGTGGGAAGAGGGTCGGAAACCATCTGTACTGGGTAAAGGTAGGGTAGGATGTTCATTTTCAGGAGAACAATATGACTGAGCCAGGATAGAGGTAAGGACTTCCATCTCTCCAAGTCACTCGGGCTCTCTGAAGTCATTGTTTAACCAGGGATCTGTTTTAGGTCTAACACACTTATCAAGAACATTTGAACAAGTGGCATTGAACAAAGTGAGCAGATGATCAGCACGTGACTTAAGGCAGTAATTGTCCAAGGGAGGGGCACCAAAGTTCTGATAAACAGCAGAGAAATGTCCAGCAGTAGGAGGAGCGATGATGTGGAATTCATGGTAGAAGGTAAAAGATGGTTAACTGGTGGACATGGCACAGAAATTTGGATTATAACACGCATGTGATCAGAAAAGTTGAGCATGCAAATTTGAATATCACATAGCTGCAGATCACAAGATAAAACTAAATCCAAAGTATGTCCACGCTACTAGGTGGGACCCCTGACTTATTGAACAAGATTAAAAGAGTCAATAAGATTCAGGAAGTCTTTCACAAGAGGTTTTTGGGGGCAGCAAACATGAATATTAAAATCTCCAAGGATTAGAACGCTTTCAAGTCTTGGTAAAATCCCAGATAATTAGACAGAAAAGTCTTGTTAAACTTGGGAGGGCAATAAACAAGTGCACAAAGCACAGGAGAATACAGATCCATTAGAAATAATCGTACTTCCAAACTGCCATAAATATCAGCAGTGGGCTGAGTTTTTAACATTTTTTAAAAACAGTTGCAGGACCTCTGCGCAACCAGTTTCCCATGGGGAGTTGAAAAACTTGCAGTTAGAAGGGATGAGTTCACACAAAGGGCTTAACTCACCAGGATTAAGCCAAGTTTCAGTCAAGAATGAAAAATCCAAGTCCTGGGAGGTGAAGAAATCACGGAAGATGAAGTTCTTGTTAGCTAGTGATCTGGTGTTCACCAGAGCCAAGCTAAATGAAATCAGGCCAGAGATGGGCTGGGGTGCATTACACAGCGGGCTGAGATTTTCTGAGACAACACTACCTCTACAGAGGTGAGGCGCGCAATGCCGTGGAAGTTGGTCACGGAGGTTTAGTATTTCCTCACATATAAGGTAATCAGGCCCCCATCTTATCTTTGCCTCCTCGGACCTGGCGTTTACATATGTGGTCATCACATTTTGGGTTGTTTAGACCACAATACTAAATTTTGCTCGACAAGGGCCTGATATCCTCTTCTCAGAAACTATACCAGGTAAAAAGATAATTCTTTGTTTTTGCATTCATCAGGTCCCAATCAGCCCAAATACCAAAGAGAAATTAAAAATGCATGCCATGAAAGAGTTTGGGTCTTAGGAGGTTAATGATGTTATAATACCGTACCTAAAAGTAGAATGGGAGGCAGAGCCTTCAGTTTTGCAGGCCTTCTTCTATGGAACCAGCTTCCGATTCAGGAGACAGACACTATCTCTACAATTAGGCTTCAAAATTTTCTTTTTGCTAAAGCATATAGTTAGGGCTGACCCTGAATAGTTATGCTGCAATAGGTGTAGGTTGCTGGGGGATTCCCATGTGTGAAGAGTGTTTCTTCTTCAGTCACCTTTTTGAGAAGGATTTGTACTTCTTTATTTAAATGAATATATCTGAGATGTTTTAAAGAGAGAATAAATCCATGTTTTATGTGTTGTGTTCCATTCATTTTAGAGGTTAACTGATCAAAACTCATGGGTTTGAATCCCCTGGGTTTTCTACAAGTAGCAAATTCCTAGACTCTGAGACCTTTCCCTGATGTTACTTACTGGTATTATCATTAAAGTCACTGCCATGGTTGCACGAACATTTTCTTTTTGTATTCTGTTGAAGTTTTGAAATGCCATAGACATGGATCCCCCTTCAGACATTCATAATACAGCCAGAGTGTCATGATGGTACTGCATGTTCATTCAGATCACAAAGAGGAGTGTTACTCAGTCTTCTTCCCAGATGTTTGGGAGCAAGGGTTATAAGACCTTTGCAATGCAAAGGACACCTCTATATTTAGTCAGATCTTTCTTCACCCAACTTGTCTTTCCTGACAGCTATTTTTAGGTTTTAACAGCATACTGGTAATATTGGTAAAACTGAAGTCTGTTGTTCCTCTTCTGCCTTATTAAAACTCTTGGCCACTTTCCTCTCTGTACTCTGTAGTTCACACCCTTCCTTCTTTCTGTCTGACCTTATGGAGGATAAATCATGAGGGAGGATCTCATCTGAAAGTTCAGCCAAATGCTAGTAACAGAGGGAGGGATATTCCGGATGAGGAACACTCACTCTTTGTCAAACACCTCGTTCTCCCTGTGGCCTACTCCTCTTCAGTTTACCATTTCGCAGGCGAAGCTTACAGTCTGACTTCTAGAGATTGGCAGAAGATAACAGTGTCTCATGCTATCAGATGCCAGAGGGAGTGGAGCAGTTGTGTAGCAAACCCAAACACCTGTATTCTGACATTTATTTGACTGTTATCCGTTAGACCTCCACCCTTCTTCGCTCTGCCTCCCTCTTCATCATTCACCTCTCTCTGATCTCGCTGACTGTCTGTCAGAGGGGATCTACCAAGATTTCTGCAGCCTGGAGAAGAGTAAGTACACACTCTCTGGTGTCTGCAAACACTATCAGTGTGCGCTGCTTTGATGGAGTGAACAGGGAGGTGATTTATAAGCTGAAAAAAGGCTGCATGTTCAAAAGTCTGGCAGGGTTTGAAATAACTTGAGCCTGGGTCTGGGGAGAACATGTCGCTTCTTTCTAATGCTGCTCCCTTCTCTTCTTCCTTTTCTTTTTCTCATTTTGTTTTCTTATGAAGTCCTGATGATGGACAATAAGAGGGTAAAAAAGAAATGAGAAGAAAACAATTTATGTTGTGAAGAAGGAGAAAATTCAAATTTGAAGTATGTAGCAGATGGTTTTGTAGGAAAGGTGGGGGATGGTTGCAGAGCAGATTTTCCACAAATATCAACATAAAGAGCTGAAGTCCTAACTTCGCTCCAGACCAGCTGCAGGTACAGTAGTACCTGTACAAAGCGTGTCTTTGTCCTGCCTTCTTCCCTCCACTCCCAACCAGTCATGACAGATGACTGCCCTTAAGGCTGGTTCTATCAGAGGATTTTTTTGTCTGTCAAAAGGGAGTTTTTCCTGACTACTGTCGCCAAGTCCTTGCTCATTTGGGGTTGTCTGAGTGTTGGGGTGTTACTTTACCCTTTTTTGTTGTAATTTGACAGTTTAAATAAAATATAACTGATTTGAAGTTTATACCTTCTTCAGTTATGAGTGAGTGCCATATTTTTGTGGTCTCTATATCTGTTACACAAGAATAAATCAGCAATGACACCATATGATCCACCAGTCTCCAGAAGTCAGTTTGAAAGCTGTCACTTCCTGCTAACCAACACATCAAAATTAAGAACTTCAGTTGATGAAAACAGTTGTCTCAAGCTGCTTTATATCACAAAGGAGATACTGTTTTTTGTTACAGAGGTAGGTTTTTGTAACCTAGCAACACCAAACACTTGCAAATGAGGTCATAGCTATTTACAGCATAAGAAACTCTGAATGTAAGACACTGAAATGTTACCTCTGAAACGTAAACCTTTTACCATGACGTCATATGGTGACATGGAGGGGGACAAAGAGAGTACCTGGAGAAAAGCTTAATAATTATTTTATTTGAGAACTTTCACAGATAAATTTCTTCATTTTCAGTTTAAAAGACCTGCAACAATGTTATTTTCAGTTTACTTGTGATTCATGTTGATGATATGGCACACTAAGGGAAGAAAATCAAAAACCAAAATGGAGTATACATAAAATAAGAGGTTTCCACAGTTCTCAGTTTTTCTGCCTTTGTAGTAAAGACCACCTTTCGCTTGAGGCAAGCCCTTTCCTTTTCCTTTTCATCCAAACAATGGCACATCCACAGACTTTCACTCTAAACACAGGCATCCTTGTTGGTGTTTTACAGCAAGCACAAACACTGCTGTTTGGAGATTTGGGCTCAGTAGCAGGCTGGAAAAATATTTAGGACGTCTGCTGGAGGTGTTGGGTGGTGTTTGAAATCAAACTGCTGTTTAGGGAGTGAGCGTGGGTGTCTCGAGTCATACATGTTAGACAGGCGAGTATTACACCTCTGAGGGAATGTGATCTGACAAGGCAGATGAATAGAGCAGCTGATCTAAAGCCTATTTAATTTTGCTAGTGAAAAATGTAAAGCTCTAGTCCAGAGGAACCTGCTACCACTGTCCCTTTATCATGTTTCATTAGCTTGATCATTTCTGTGCTAAAAGGATATCCTGGCACACAAGATAAAAAGTTAACTTAGAATTCAGGATTAGCTTTGACACATTTAAGAGGACAAAGAGGTCTGTGGATCATGTGGGAACTGAATTCGCCCAACCTGTCATGGTCCTGGTTCCTTCTTAAGAATTTCCTCAGTTTGGGTCCTGTTATGACTTTTATTGAGATTATTTCTTCTCTTTCTTGTGGTTCCTTGTCTTTCTGTTGTTCTGATACTTCCCATTGTATTTTCAGGTTATGATATGTTGCTTTACCACCTATTTCCCTCCTTCCTGACTGGCTGCTTTGATTAGTTTTACCTGTGTTCAGTTGTTTTCACTTGTGTCACATTAGCCCTGTATGTTGTCTGTATGTAGCTCACCCTCTCCTTGTTATTAGTCTTTTCAATCTCCTTCCTGCCTGCCCTTGATTCTGTCCCTTGTGTGCTTCGTCTGAAATGATCATCTGAACTTTGTTTTTCTGGATTTAAGTTTTATTGTTAAATAAGAGCTTTTTGCTCATGTTTTCCGCCAACTGTGCATCATTTGGGATTTTTTTGGGGGGGAATCATGAATACTATGGCCCCAATTTGCTCCATATGTTTGTGAGGCATTGACAGCTCCATGTAGTCCATGTGGGTATAATGGTAAGTGTGTTTTTATTGTTATTTCATTTTCTTTTATTATCTTTTCTTTTTTTTTCTTTTTTTTTACAAAAACTGGACCAAAACACTGTATTAACCAAGCAATGGTATGAAATTCTCCTGAAACTTTGTGGTTTGAGAATTGGTGAAGGAACTAATGATGAAAAATTAACTTAAAACTGAATATGCAAAGATTTGAAAACTTTGAGGTCTAAATCATTGATTATCTGAAGTATCTGTAACCTCCAAATGATAGGAATTTTGAAAATCTATTTATATATTTCATCTAAAAGTGTCTTTATTTTTTTTACCATATCAATTGTTCTTGGGGTTAGGCTTATTTACTCACGAGGTCTAAAGGCCTCAGTGTACCAGCCAATGTGGCTGCTTTGCTTGTTGCTGTTAACATTATCACATAGCCACTTGCTGTGACACTACTCGGAAGGTTGATCGTTTGATCCCTAGCTGCACAAGTCTGTATGCCAAATATCCTTGGGCAAGATACTAATTCCAAGTTGTAAGAATTAATGTTGCTACTTACTTACAAAAAGCTTAACAACATTAACTGTACCAGCCCCCACCTTTACAACTAAACCATCTGCTACATATTTCAGCGCTTGTGTGAGTGGGTGAATGAGACAAGTTGGATAAAGCCCTTTTTGTGCTCACAACAGAAAACAGCTACTGTATGTGATAATCAGTCCATTTACTATTTGCCACTCAGACAACACTGTCACATCAGTGCTGATACAAGAAAGAAATTAATCCATTTTTTGCTGTTGTTTTTCTTCAAAGTCTCATCTTTCAAAAAGTTCCTGTCAAACTGAGCCAGTATTTTGTAGTTTTGACTTGCCAGCATTTTTTTTGAAAAGACTCTTTAATTCCGGGGGTTGCTTAGTGTCTATATAGTTTCCTATATTTTACTCTTGGTGTTCTTGATCCTAGTTCCCCATTGCGTTAGAGATTATTCTTCCGTCAGTTTCACCCTCTTGTGTCTCATAAATTAATTTTTGTCTGTTTCCCCATTTTCACAGTTTCTGCTTTATTTTGATGAGTTGTTGTTTTTGTGCTTTGCAATATCTCATCTGCTGTCTTTTAGTACACCGGTGTCTTGTTCTCCTAACCTGTCTCCACTCCCCCCTAATCTCATCACTGTCTCCCCAGTTCCTCTGTCAGTACATCTGTTTATGTTCCTGTGCCAATTCACTGTTTCTAGCAGCTCCAAGCCCTAGTGTGTTTTAAGTTCTAGTCAGTTATAGGCTCCAGTTCCTGTTTCTGAGCTTTATCTTCTTATTCTGTATTTTTTTTGTTGTTGTTGCTATTTCTTTTTGTTGAATTCACCCTGTCTCCACATGTCTGCATTTGGGTCCTCAGCACAAACACTTGATATGCACGTCCCCAAAACCTTTTTCTTAGTTACTGTTTTGGAGCAACTGTGCCCACATAATTTCCTCTGGGATGAATATGAGTGAGTATTCTGATTATGATATAAAATGGTTTTAGAAACTGATGCAGTCACACAACTTTGTCTTCATCCCAGCTGTGGTGACAACAACACAATGCAGCAGGTTGCAAAAATACGTCAGCCTCGAGAAATAATGTCTGTCAGCTGATTTGGGAATACCTCCTCAGAAGACCTGGAGGAGCTCAGACCCCAGTTAGCATACAGTTGACTCAAGGTGCTTAAT
Source organism: Oreochromis aureus (assembly GCF_013358895.1). Taxonomy (NCBI): domain Eukaryota; kingdom Metazoa; phylum Chordata; class Actinopteri; order Cichliformes; family Cichlidae; genus Oreochromis; species Oreochromis aureus. The sequence goes on along the minus strand of NC_052942.1, from coordinate 42,080,951 downwards.
AAGACCCTTAATAAAGACCCTAGAATAATATGACCCCCTATGAGCAAGCACTTTGGTGACAGTGGGAAGTAAAAACTCCCTTTTAACAGGAAGAAACAGCTAGCAGAACCAGGCTCAAAGAGAGGCATCCATTTGCCATGACCAGTTGGGGGTGAGGGGAAGGAGACAAGGTGATATGGCACTATGAAATCTTTAGGATAAGATGGGACCTGATTATTCATGACCTTGTATGTGAGGAGCAGGATTTTGAATTCAGTTCTGGATTTAACAGGGAGCCAATATAATATAATATAAATCTTTCTCCAATATTTTGATACAGGATGTTTCTGTCATGGTCCCTGTGCCTTCTCAGCTGACTTAGTATGGCCACAAGTGTTTTTGTTGTGTTGTCTCTCTCTCTCTCTCCTCCCGTGCGCTGCGCTCTACTGGGGCGGAGTCATGGCGACTCCAGCCCCTGGCTCTGACACCTGCAAACGATCATCTCATCATCACGCTCACTACTTAAGGCGGCGGCTGAGAATGCTTCACCGCTGGATTATTGTGTAACGCTCGTCAGCGTCAACGCTAGATTCAAGCTATTTCCTGAGTTTCATTCGTGCTGTGACTTACCTGCTCTCTTCTCCCTGTGTCAGACTCAACTTACCAGCCTGAGGACCGCCGTTTTGGTGAGCTTTAGCCGGAGTGTAAAGAGCCAAGCCTGAGCGGCAGAGGAGGATTGTTGTACATAGCCCCATGTGTTTCCCTCCCCGTGCCTGTGTTTCCTGGAGACCCCTTCCCTGTGACCTTCACCTGTATATATCTGCACCTGGTGTCCGTTTGTCAATAAATTGTGAACTTCTGAGACAGTCTGGCTCTGAGTCTCTCCTGAGCCTGACAGTTTCTCATTTTAGAGATATTGCCCAAACAGAAGAAAGCAGTCCTACATATTTGTTTAATATGCACATTCAAGGATATAGCCTCCAAGGTTCCTCACAATGTTACTGTTACTAAGATTTCTAGGGCCGAGTCCAATAATCTCAGTTTTATCTTTAAAAACTAAAAAGTAGACGTCATCCAGGTCTTTTTGTCCAAGTTATGAAACCTGTCTGAAACTCTTAAAAAAGAAAAAAGTCTTCTTCAGATTTTCAGTTAAAAATAAGTAGCTGTACCTAATGATATGACTGCGAACAGTTTGAATAATGAGTAGTTGTGATTAATTGTTTCTGTAATGGTTAAAATCACCCTCAAATATTTTATCTGAGCTTAGTACTAAATGTGATTAGAATTCCAAGTAAGGCCAAGATGGACAGTGGAACAAATAAAACGTTTTATTGAGTTTTCCAATTAGGTTGGAAAACGGGATAAGAGTCCAGCTTTCAAATGAGTTAAAAATCTGTCTGGGTCTTTGGTTGATTAACAAGGTGGAATGGAAGATTGCCACTACTCCTCCTCGAACTGTGTTTCGAGGATTCTGATAATAGGTGTAACTCAGGAGTGTTAATTCATTTAAGTTAACATATAACCAGGTTTCAGTTGGGAATACTGTATTATTTTTTTCTTTTCTGTGTATTAATGTTTAAATCATGTTTTGCTGATTTTTGGTTTGGTTTGGAGCAGGCACAGTATCTAAGGGGATGGGGTTTTGGGAGGCAAACAGGAGGAGAGAACCTGTAGAGCAGCATGAAAGATTGCAACTTTTCATGTTTAACTGACCCATGACCACTGCGGTACGACTGATGTGCCTCAGTGCTTCAGTTTATGGGAGGAGGTACGTATACTGATGTAAAAACACATAGAAAACATGTTGTTAAATGAACACTTTTTAAACTGCAGCAGAGGCTCTTTGCAAAGAGGCTCGGCTGAAACCACTGACATTCTGGAGTGTAAATGGAGAAGATGGATGGTGTACAGTGCTGTCACTGTCATGGTATCCTCCCACAAACTCTGTACCGCACACAGAGTGTTTTATTACAATCAGTACCCATGTCTGCTTACACTGGGGAAAATGTGTAAGAAATAATGATGTGGATGATCGTGGGGGTCTGGATTGAAGTGTTCCTATAAGAATTCTACTGGTGTAAGCAATTTATTTCTTAACACATAGTTCATATTGTTTAAGACACGCAATATATCTGCCAAGTGTGATGCGAAATATGGCTTTAATACAGCATTGCACACACAACAGGCGAAAGGAAATATTTCTGCCCCATGAACAAACCTACCCACCATCTAAAACTGAACTGAAACACTAACAAAGCATTTTTATTTAGACTTGCAATGAACTTGGAGAGCTTTAGAAAACATGACAAGTAGAATCTCTATTTTATATATATATATATACAAAATAATATAAATAGCATTTTAGATAACATCTGATTTTAGCTGATTATTTAATGTATTTTTTTAAACCCACACTAATGAGTAAACTCTCACCATTCATAACTTCTCAGCATAAGTCTCAAGCAAGGCAGCAGAAACAATATGCTTTGTCACAACTGTTGGTGTTTTAATCAGCTAAAACTGAACTAAGGCATGATAGCTGTGAATAAATATTCATGGGCCTAAGGTTGTACTTATTGTTAAGCGCAAATATTTAGTGTTGCCACACTTTTAATCTGTTGATATGTCGACAGATTAAAAGGTTTCTCTGGTCCCATCCCCAATCGGACCAGGAGTGACATGTTTAGCCAAATGTTCTCCTTAAATTGCTGGCTGTCTGAGCAGTGTCCAAACAGGATGTGGGCTTTTTATGATAATTGGTAAATTTGGAAAATCCTGATCTTTTTAGGGGAGTTTGGATATAGCAGCTCTCATTTCTAGAAATCTGGTCAAATCCATTAACACCCCCCAAAAATGTGTCTATCCAGAATGAAGACCAGGAAAAAAGGTTGCAGTCTTACACACTTCTCTCCTCCTGTTAACCCCACAAAACCCCATCCACTTAGATGGAGACTCAGAGATTGTGTCTGCTCTAAGACCAACAAAAACTAAAAACCAGCAAAAAACGATTTAAGTATATGAAAAATCACAAAAAAAGAAAAAACAATATAGTATCCACAACTACATCAAAGAGGAAAACAGTGAAATGTGGATTATTAAACATTAGGTCTCTCTCTTCTACATCCCTGTTAGTATGTGAAAAAATAATTGATCAACAAACTGATTTACTCTGCCTTATAGAAACCTGGTTACAGTAGAATAATTATATTAGTTTTAATGATTCAACACCCCTGAGTTATTTTAATTGTCACAGTCCTTGAAGTACAGGATGAGTGGGGGGTGGGGGCTGTTGCAGCGGTCTCCCACTCCAGCATGTTAATCAACCAAAGACACAGACAGAATTTTCTTTCATTTGAAAGGTTGATGCCTTGACCACCCTATCTCGAAAACGCAAAAATCTGTTTTATTTATATTTGTCATGGTCCTGGGTCATTTTGACCCAGCGTTCTTAGTTTTCCTGTGGCTTTGTATTTTGTTACTTTATTATGTTCCTAGGATTGTTTGGTTTAGTTCATTTGGATTCCCCCTGCCCTCTCTCTCCCTGTGTCTGTGCTTATATTGTGGTGTTAGTTCTGGTGCCGTCTTCCCACTCCTTGTGTTCCATGTTCTCCTCACCCCTTTGTGTATTCCTTCATGTTCCCTCTCTTTCTCCCTGTCTCTCTCTCTCCAGGCAGTCTCTGTGTACTTCCTGTGTTACGTTTAAGGGCCACGTCTTGGTGTCAGCGTTTTCAGTTTTGTGTCCTCCCCATCCTGTCAAAGGTAATTGTCCTCAGCTGTGTTCCCCATGTGGTTCCACTTCCCTCATTACTTTCTGTGTATTTATGTCAGAGTCTCCCTCTGTTCCGTGTCGCATCGTCCCTCAGTGTTGTGTGCGCTTCTCCGTGTGTTCCCTGTGTTTCTTTGTGAGGTTAGCTTTGCCCAGTTTAGTTTTGTATCCCCCTTTGCAACTCCATGAATAAAGCCTTCTTTTGAGTTTACTCCCTGTGTGTCATGCGTTTGGGTCCACCCCTGCCTGCACTCAGCTGTTTCCTGACAATATTATGTTATACTATACTAATATACTACACTAAATTATATTTTACTATACTATGTCAGAATCCTTGAAGCACAGGCCAAGGAGGGGGTGTGGCAGCAATCTTTCACACCAGCTTAGAGCTCAGTTTTCATTTGTGTCACGGTTCCTCAGTCCTCACTGGCTGACTTAAGCAAGGTTTGTTTTATTGGGCTTTAAATGTCAATGGGCGGGACCCTTTCAGGGTTTCCGCTTCCAAAGCTATACACCAGCGGTAATCAATGGACCTGCCTGTAATGATCCCAATTGTGGCCGCTACTTGAGGTAGTGGCTGGCTGGCATTCTTCCCTGGAAGGTTGAACTACTGAGTTGGTAAAGCCCTGGCTCCTTAGGTTGCAGGAAGAAGAACAAGGATTAAACTGTCTCGTGTTTATCCCCCTGTACAGATCTTCCCTGGATTCCTCTCCCTGGAGTGTTTGGTGAGCCTGCCTGAGCTGAGTGAGTGTGGAGTGTTTGAAGTGTTGTGGATTTTTGGACTCCTTTCTACTGGAGCCTTGTCTTTTCCCCCTCTCACTACTGTGTATATATCTCAATGTTCACTGTAAATAGACACTTAACTAGACTTAACGCACCACTTTGACCACACTGTCAGTCTTGTTCTGACATATGGCATAGACACAGAACATTCAATAGCATTTCCTGAAAACCCTCTTTTCAACTCAATTCAACTTTATCCACTGTTTGAATTTATCAGTTCAGTTTTATTAATATAGTACCAAATAGTCACCAACAGCTGCCTCAAGTGGCTTAATATTACAGAAAACCCTAACAATCAGACAGCCCTTTATGAGCAAGCACTTTGGTGACAATGGGAAGGAGAAACTCCCTCTTAATAGTGCAAAACCTCTAGCAGAACCAGGCTGAAGAAGGGGTATGCATCTGCCACAACCGGTTGAGAGATATTTTAGAGCTGTAAATGGAAGAAAGCAGTTCCACATATTTGTTTAATATGCACGTTGAAGGACATATCCTAAACAAAAATGACTTCAAGATTCCTCACTGTGTTACTGAAGGCCAAGGTAATGCCATCTAGAGTATCAGGGAAAAAGAACTCAAAATGCAGTATGCAGACGAAGGCACCAGTGAACGGGATTAACAACATTTATTTACAGAACTAGTGAACATACAACTAAACAACCCAACTGAGCAGTGAGCTAGGAGACTTAACATGAACTATGAATAATGCGAAACTATGGAGCACAAAGGCTAACATGTGCTAGGAAACAAATCCTGGAGAAGCTACGACTGGAAACTATAATTCCATGATTCAGGGGCAAAGGGGTAGTCAGACAGGGTGGCTGGGTCAAAGGGGGTCAGAGTCACTGAAACAGAAAAAAAGTTCAGGTATGGTTCTGGGTGTACGTTGGCAGGTATTTACTGAGTGAAACCCATATAAAAACCACCCAGCACGCCCCCTGCGGGCGGTTTATCCTTCAAGCTCGGGTCCTCTACCAGAGGCCCGGGAGCTTGAGGGTTCGGCGCAGTATCTTAGCTGTTCCCAGGACTGCGCTCTTCTGGACAGAGATCTCCGATGTTGTTCCTGGGATCTGCTGGAGCCACTCGCCTAGCTTGGGAGTCACCGCACCTAGTGCTCCGATTACCACGGGGACCACCGTTACCTTCACCCTCCACATCCTCTCAAGCTCTTCTCTGAGCCCTTGGTATTTCTCCAGCTTCTCGTGTTCCTTCTTCCTGATATTGCTGTCATTCGGAACTGCTACATCGATCACTACGGCCGTCTTCTTCTGTTTGTCTACCACCACTATGTCCGGTTGGTTAGCCACCACCATTTTGTCCGTCTGTATCTGGAAGTCCCACAGGATCTTGGCTCGGTCATTCTCCATCGCCCTTGGGGGCATCTCCCATTTTGACCTCGGAACTTCCAGGCCATATTCAGCACAGATGCGTCTGTATACTATGCCGGCTACTCGGTCAGTTGGGGCCATCTTCCCAATGTATTCTTGGATGTTCGTTGTCTCATCCTGGACTGTGGTGCTGACACTCACCAGTCCCCGGCCCCCTTCCTTCCGCTTAGCGTACAGCCTCAGGGTGCTGGACTTGGGGTGAAACCCTCCATGCATGGTCAGGAGCTTCCTTGTCTTTATGTCAGTGGCTTCTGTCTCCTCCTTTGGCCAACTTATTATACCAGCTGGGTACCTGATCACGGGCAGGGCGTAGGTGTTGATAGCCCGGATCTTGTTCATACCGTTCAGCTGACTCCTCAGGACTTGCCTTGGCCTCTTCATGGTTTCCATTTACCTGTGGGATCCCCAGGTACGTGTAGCTGTGCTCTATGTCTGCAATGTTGCCTTCTGGTAGCTCGATCCCCTCAGTTCTTACTACCTTCCCTCTCTTTGTTACCATCCGACTACACTTCTCCAGCCCGAATGACATCCCGATGTCATTGCTGTATATCCTGGTAGTGTGGATCAGTGAATCGATGTCTCGTTCACTCTTGGCATACAGCTTGATGTCATCCATGTACAGGTGGTGGCTGACAACTGCTCCGTTCCGTAGTCGGTATCCGTAGCCAGTCTTGTTAATGATCTCACTGAGGGGCATTGAGTCATAGGCTTTCTTGTAATCAATCCAGGCAGTGCACAGGACAGTCAGTCTGGTCTTGCAGTCTCGGCTGACTGTCCTGTCTACCAGTAGCTGGTGTTTTGCGCCTCTGGTATTCTTGCCAATCCCTTTCTGTGCCCCACTCATGTATTAAGCCATGTGCCTGTTCATCTTAGGCGCTATGATGCCTGACAGGAGCTTCCACGTGGTGCTGAGGCAGGTTATTGGTCGGTAGTTGGATGGGACCGGTCCCTTCTTGGGGTCCTTGGGGATCAGGACTGTCTGACCTTCGGTTAGCCATTCCGGGTGTCTCTCATCAACTAGCAGCTGGTTCATTTGTGCTGCCAGACGCTCGTGGAGTGCAGTCAGCATCTTCAGCCAGTAGGCCTGAACCATGTCAGGGCCTGGTGCTGTCCAACTCTTAATACTAGAGGCTACTGCTTGGATGTCTGCCACCGTGATGGCGTCCTGGCTCCCCCTTGCCGTAGCATTTATGTTGTACCTCATCAATCTCTAGCTGTAAGAGCAGTCCCTTCTTTCGAATGTTGGAACACTGAACTACTAGTTGTTTCATCGTCATTGTGCGATCCTTCTGCTCCAAAGGCGTGTAGTCTAACAACTACGCTATCCAGCTGCTAAAGGATGAAATATGACCAAAGTAGTTCAAGACTTCTTGTGGGCTCAGAAGGTTCAGGAGCCCATTGCCTTTTTTTCTATAGGCAATAGAAAATATATATATACACACACACACACACACACACACACACACACACACACACACACACACACACACACATATATATATATATATATATATATATATATATATATATATATATATATATATATATATATATATATATATATATATATATATATATGTATATATATATGTATATATATGTATATATATATATATATATATATATATATATATATATGTATATATGTATATATATGTAGATATAATATGTATATATATGTATATATATATATATGTATATATGTATATGTATCCACATGATACCATATATGTATATATATATATATATATGTATATATATATATGTATATATATATATATATATATATATATATATATATATATATATATATATATATATATATATGTGTTGTGTGTGTGTATATACTATATATGTATATGTGAGAAGAATAAACCAGCTGTTCTCCCAGAACCAGCAACGGTGTACTCTCAGTGGCAGAGGAACAATAGCAGAGCAACCACAAGGCAGGAAGAGCATACTGGAAGAGCATATGGGGACGCAACCCATCACGGCAATGCTCAGTGGCTAGTGGATCTGAGGGCAGACCATAGCGACCTCCCTGAACAGGGTCCGGTACCATCACAGTGGCAGACATCCAAGAAAGGGTCTCCAGTATGAAGAGTTGGACAGCACCAGGGCCCGACATGGTTCACGCCTACTGGCTGAAGAAGCTGACTGCACTCCACGAGCGTCTGGCAGCACAAATGAACCAGCTGCTAGTTAACGAGAGACACCGGAATGGCTAACGAAGGTCGGACGGTCCTGATCCCCAAGGACCCCAAGAAGGGACCGGTCCCATCCAACTACCGACCAATAACCTGCCTCAGTACTACATGGAAGCTCCTGTCAGGCATCATATCAGCTAAGATTCAATTCAATTCAATTCAATTCAATTTTATTTATATAGCGCCAAATCACAACAAAAGTCGCCTCAAGGCGCTTTATATTGTACAGTAGATAGCACAATAATAAATACAGAGAAAAACCCAACAATCATATGACCCCCTATGAGCAAGCACTTTGGCGACAGTGGGAAGGAAAAACTCCCTTTTAACAGGAAGAAACCTCCGGCAGAACCAGGCTCAGGGAGGGGCGGCCATCTGCTGCGACCGGTTGGGGTGAAAGAAGGAAAACAGAATGAAAGACATGCTGTGGAAGAGAGACAGAGATTAATAACAGATATGATTCGATGCAGAGAGGTCTGTTAGCACATAGTGAGTGAGAAAGGTGACTGGAAGGAAAAACTCAATGCATCATGGGAATCCCCGGCAGCCTACGTCTATTGCAGCATAACTAAGGGAGGATTCAGGGTCACCTGGTCCAGCCCTAACTATATGCTTTAGCAAAAGGAAAGTTTTAAGCCTAATCTTGAAAGTAGAGATAGTGTCTGTCTCCCGAATCCAAACTGGAAGTTGGTTCCACAGAAGAGGGGCCTGAAAACTGAAGGCTCTGCCTCCCATTCTACTTTTAAATACTCTAGGAACAACAAGTAAGCCTGCAGTGCAAGAGCGAAGTGCTCTAATAGGGTGATATGGTACTACAAGGTCATTAAGATAAGATGGGGCCTGATTATTTAAGACCTTGTATGTGAGGAGCAGGATTTTGAATTCAATTCTGGATTTAACAGGAAGCCAATGAAGGAAGCCAAAACAGGAGAAATATGCTCTCTCTTTCTAGTCCCTGTCAGCACCCTTGCTGCAGCATTTTGGATTCGCTGAAGGCTTTTCAGCGAGTTTTTAGGACATCCTGATAATAATGAATTACAGTAGTCCAGCCTGGAAGTAATAAATGCATGAACTAGTTTTTCAGCATCACTCTGAGAGACAGGATATTTCTAATTTTAGAGATGTTGCGCAAATGGAAGAAAGCAGTCTTACATATTTGTTTAATATGTGCGTTGAAGGACATGTCCTGGTCAAAAATGACTCAAGGTTCCTCACAGTGTTACTGGAGGCCAAGGTAATGCCATCCAGAGTAAGAATCTGCTTAGATACCATATTTCTAAGATTTTCAGGGCCGAGTACAATAACCTCAGTTTTATCTGAATTAAGAAGCAGAAAGTTAGCGGCCATCCAGGTCTTTATGTCTTTAAGACATTCCTGCAGTTTAACTAATTGGTGTGTGTTACCTGGCTTCATGGATAGATAGAGCTGCGTGTCATCTGCATAGCAGTGAAAATTTATGCTATGTCTTCTAATGATGCTGCCTAAGGAAGCATGTATAATGTAAATAGAATTGGTCCTAGCACTGAACCCTGTGGAACACCATAATTGACCTTAGTGTCTGAAGAGGACTCTCCATTTACATGTACAAATTGGAGTCTATTAGTTTTAGATAGATATGATACAAACCACTGCAGTGCAGTACCTTTAATACCTACAGCATGTTCTAATCGCTCTAATAGGATATTATGGTCAACAGTATCGAACGCAGCACTGAGGTCTAGCAGGACAAGCACAGAGATGAGTCCACTGTCAGAGGCCATAAGAAGATCATTTGTAACCTTCACTAAAGCTGTTTCTGTGCTGTGCTGAGCTCTGAAACCTGACTGAAACGCTTCAAATAAGCCAATAAGCCAAGATGAACAGGCACATGGGTCAATACATGAGCGGGGCACAGAAAGGGATTGGCAAGAATACCAGAGACGCAAAACACCAGCTACTGGTAGACAGAACAGTCAGCCGAGACTGCAAGACCATACTGACCAACCTGTGCACAGCCTGGATTGATTACAAGAAGGCCTATGACTCAATGCCCCACAGCTGGATACTGGAATGCCTAGAACTGTACAAGATCAACAGGACCCTAAGAGCCTTCATCAGGAACTCAATGGGGATGTGGCGTACAACACTAGAGGCCAACTCCAAGCCCATAGCACAACTCACCATCAAGTGCGGGATCTACCAAGGAGATGCTCTGTCCCCACTGCTGTTCTGCATAGGCCTGAACCCCCTCAGTGAGATCATTGACAAGACTGGCTACGGATACTGACTACGGAACGGAGCAGTTGTCAGCCACCTCCTGTACATGGATGACATCAAGCTGTATGCCAAGAGTGAACGAGACATCGATTCACTGATACACACTACCAGGCTATACAGCAATGACATTGGAATGTCGTTCGGACTGGAGAAGTGTAGTCGGATGGTAACAAAGAGAGGGAAGGTAGTCAGAACTGAGGGGATTGAACTACCAGAAGGCAACATTGCAGATATAGAGGACAGTTACAAGTACCTGGGGATCCCCATGGCGAATGGGAACCATGAAGAGGCCGCTAGGAAAGCTGCAACCACCAAGTACCTGCAGAGGGTCAGGCAAGTCCTGAGGAGTCAGCTGAATGGTAAGAACAAGATCCGGGCTATCAACACCTATGCCCTGCCCGTGATCAGGTACTCGGCTGCGATAATAAGCTGGCCAAAGGAAGAGACAGAAGCCACTGACATCAAGACAAGAAAGCTCCTGACCATGCATGGAGGGTTTCAACCCAAGTCCAGCACCCTGAGGCTGTACGCTAAGCGGAAGGAAGGGGGCCGGGGACTGGTGAGTGTCAGCACCACGGTCCAGGATGAGACAATGAACATCCAAGAATACATCACGAAGATGGCCCCAACCGATAGCGTGCTCAGTGAATACCTCAGGCAGCATAAACCGAAGAAAGAGGAGGAAGGCGAGGAACCATCATGGAAGGACAGGCCCCTGCACGGTATGTACCACCGGCAGATAGAGGAGGTGGCTGATATCCAGAAATCCTACCAGTGGCTGGACAAAGCTGGACTGAAAGGCAGTATGGAGGCACTAATCATGGCAGCACAGGAACAAGCTCTAAGCACAAGATCCATAGAGGCTGGGGTCTATCACACCAGGCAAGACCCCAGGTGCAGGCTGTGTAAAGATGCCCCTGAGACAATCCAGCACATAACAGCAGGGTGCAAGATGCTAGCAGGCAGGACATACATGGAACGCCATGTATGCCCTACCTGGCCGGCTTAGTATACAGCAACATCTGTGCTGAGTATAACCTGGGAGGGGAGCAAGCAGGTCTTCTACACCCCTATTTCCTACACCCTGTTCGCTACAGCATATTATCCACTAGAAAATAATATGAATAATAAAATTAAGTAAACAAAATAAAATAAATACATTTCCAGGTGTGCAATGATGAGCAATGGTCAGCTTAAATGTACAGGTAAATAATTTTCAGTCCAGCTAAGGCACACACCAGAGGTAAACTGGGAGGAAAGATGACAGAAAACGGTCAGGTAACCGGAGGCACAAGCAAAAACCACCCATTGGTACAAACCACTGGCTTGATCTGAGAGACATAGAAGGCAGGGAGAATCTTAACGGATCAGGACAACTTTAATCGGACAGCAGAAAGTTAGTGATTTTTTTTTTTTTTTTTTCCAATCTCGTATGGGTGTCTCATAAGGTGTCTGGGACCAAGCTGTCTTAATGGTGATTTTAATGGAATGTCGTTAGAGGCTAGCCAATCATTTTGACCTTGTTGATACTGTGGGGCAGGGGTTCCCCACTGACTTGTCAGGCATCTTGTATGATACCAGTTCCCAAGACACAGCCACAGGACCTCAACAGCTACACGTTGGTTACTGTGACATCACACCCGACTACGGAGATTATTGAGAAACTGGTCCTTACTCATCTTTGGCTGCAGGTGAGCTCATTGCTGGACCCACTAAATGGGCCCATCAGCCCTGCATCGGGTTAGATAATGCTGCAATTCCTCACTCACCTGGAAAATGCTGGGAGCACTGTGAGAATCATGTTTTTGTTCTCATGTTTTTTTCATTTTTCCAATGCTTTCAACACTATTGTAACTTTCAATGCTCTTAACTTTGTTCTGTCCACTTTCTGCCATGACCAAAAAAATTCCCATGTGTGGGACTAATAAAGGTTTATCTTATCTCTTATTTTGTTATTTGCTCATTGATATAACATTTGTGCACTATGAGCAAGCATTAATAGGAATCACCTATCCATAGCCCATGACCTTTCACTGAGACTGTTCTCTTGGATTCATGCTCACAATCACACAGTACCAGTATGGGTCAGTTATATTTCCTGCTGTGTTTGTACAAGACTTTCTGCATCACTCTTTTTGTCCCTTCTCAGGTAGCTGTTTTCCACCAAATAAACAATCTTTATAGACATGCAACCACCATAATAGGCCTGATTTCCAGCGTGTGCATCAGTCATGTATGACTCGGGAATTGTCAGGCTTCCCCCTCAACAAACGATGTTTGGAGTGCAATTTTTATTCCTGTTTGACTGGCCAACTACTAGGAGGTAATGGGATGTTGGGGGTGGAAGACGAAAGCAGTTTAAGAAGAATGTATTCACACTGCTTGTGCGCTTGTGTTTGAGTGAAGTCTGATTGACTGATGCAGCATCAACTCTCCATTTATATCCTGCTTATTCAGAGCTTAGGAAAAATGAACCTAAAGAAACAGATGATTGAAAGACGGAAGAAAGGAGGTGGAAATTACAGTAAAGCAGACTAGTACAGCTAGCCTGAGATTAGCCTCTCTGAGATGGAGGGACTTTGAATTCGTGTGAACATTAAGTTATCTAAATTAAGATTCACAGTGTATGTGTGCCTGTGTACTACTGACAAGTGTCCAGAGATAAGAGCCAAGAGACTAAACAGTCATGGAGCTGATGTTAATTAGCCTTGGAAACCCTGTTTTTCACTAAGTTTTCTTTAATGTTTGTATTAAATTACACAGACTGAAACATTTGGTGTGACATAGTAGACAAACTGAGTATGCACACTTCCATCCTTCTCACATCCTCGTCACTAAGGTAGTTTTTAGTCAGGCAGAGCATCTGAACGAGTGCTAACATCTGCTAACTGACGTCACTTGAGCTGCCATGTTGTCCACCAGGTGCTCCTGGCATCTTAATGTTACTGACAGGTGTCTTTTGCCAGTGAAACCTTAACTAATGATCATTCGTCCTAACAGACATAATGAGTTAAGTCAGTTGACCAAAGTGCCTTACAAATTATATAACAGTCACTAAATCAACAATAAATATACACTAAAAATCAAATAAAACAAGTAAAACATGCAAATATAACTGAAATAACAAGAGTAAAGACAAAAATTTAAAATGATCAAGTTTTCATGGATATCACTATGTCTACACAATGTTTATGCTCAAAAAGGAGTAGGATGAAGGTTACACTTCTTCTGTTCCTACTGTCACGGGTTGCCGGGGCAAGCCGTGTGTGAATTACAAGGACCCAAGATGCGGCAGCTCAGGTGCAAGTGAGTTTATTAATCAAATGTGGGTACAACAGAGAAGGCGAGGGTGAGCATGAAACTAAGAAAACCTAAACTGGGAAAAACTAACAGAAACTAACCAGAAACAGAGATGCAGGGAGTCACAGGGAAATATGCTGAATGACGGACGGCGATTACGCAGACCATAACACACCAAATAAACGCAGACGAATCAGCAACAGGCAGGAGAACACACAGGGCTTAAATACACACAGCAGTAATTAGGGGATGGGAGACAGGAGGGAAGCACACCTGGGTGAAATCACAACTGACGAGGCAAGGGAAACATAAACTGAACACACTTACATAAGACAAGGACCTTCAGAATAAAACAGGAAACTAACAGACACAGAGAACCAGACAAGACACTGAACTGAACAGACAGACTCACAAGCAGACAGTGTGACACCATAGACAGACAGAGGGAACACAGAAGTGGGAGCAGGCAGGCACAAAACAAAACCCTAATGAATGGCAAACCGAACCTAAAGACATAACAGAATAAACAAGAACACAGAATATTATAAAGAAACACAAAACACTGAGTTGTCAGACTCAGGACCACGACACCTACCCAGGAACAGTTATACCAGGGAGTCAAATTGATTTGAGGCTCTATTTTTCACAGGAGCTACAGTATCCAGAGTTGTACGTAGTGAGGAGGCAAAATTATAAACAAGATAATCGACCTCTGTTGGAGTAGTGTTCAGGTAGCTGCTCTGCTCTGTGTTGGTACAGGGCATTGAAGATGATAACAGTGGGTGGATTATATTCTTAAACTTAGTTACAGCACTTTCAGAAAGACATCAACTGTGATAAAGTCTACTCTCCACTGCTGTGTAATCAATTGTAAATGTACATGTAATCAGGAAATGATCAGACAGCAGAGGGTTTTCAGGAAACACTGTTAAATGTTCAGTTTCTATTCCATATGATAAAACAAGATCTAGAGTGTGATTAAAGTGGTGGATGGGTTCGTTTACATTTTGAGAGAAGCCAGTTGAGTCTAATAACAGATTAAATACGGTGTTAAGGCTGTCATTGTTAGCATCTACATGGATGTTAAAATCACCCACAATAATTATTTTATCTGAAATGAGCACTGGTGTGAGGCTGGTGTGAAAAATTGCTGCCACAACGCCCCCTCGGCCTGTGCTTCGAGGTTTCTGATGGTTAGAATAACTCGGGGGTGTTGATTCATTTAAACTAATATAATCATCCTGCTGTAACCAGGTTTCTGTAAGGCAGAGTAAATCGATTTGTTGATCAATTATTGACTCATGTACTAACAGAGACTTGGAGGAGAGAGACCTAATATTTAATAATCCACATTTCACTTTTTTGGTCTTTGGTTCAGATGTGGATACTGTATTGTTCTTTCTTTGTGATTTTTTATGTTTAGGTCATTTTTTGCTGGTTGCTAAATTTGTTTTTTATCTGTTCTCTATGGAGATGGGTTTTTTGGGGGGGTAACAGGTGGAGAGAAGCTGCAGAAAGGCGTATAAGACTGCAACTCTGCTTCCTGGTCCCAACTCTGGATAGTCATGTTTTGGTAAGCTTTAATAAATTTGGCCATATTTCTAGAAATGAGAGCTGCTCCATCCAAAGTGGGATGGATTCCGTCTCTCCTAACAAGACCAGGTTTCCTCCAGAAGGTTTGCCAATTATCTATGAAGCCCACATCCTTTTTTGGACACCACTCAGACACCCAGCAATTTAAGGAGAACATGCAGCTAAACATGTCACTCCTGGTCCAATTGGGGTGGGGACCAGAAAAACTACAGAGTCTGACATTGTTTTGGCAAAATTACACACCAGTTTTAACCAATATTGATTTTAGTGACTTCTGATTGACATAACCAGGTGTTATTACTGCTGACGTGAATTATAATTTTGGTGAATTTACATTTTGTCATGGTCTGTGTGCAGTCAGGCAGGAAAGGACCCAAAATGCAGACTCAAATGCAGAGGCAACTCAAAATTGCAGCTTTATTGCTGGACACTAAGAGAACTGAACTAAACTTGAGGAGAGGGAAACTAGGCAGGCAGAACACACAGACAGGTATGAGGGAGATGGCAACACTGACAAAGAGAAACACGCGGCTTAAATACACTGAGGGATAACGAGGGGAATTAAAGCTGCAAGCAGCGTTATGAGGGCCCTCGCACCCCCGGCGCGTCGAGCCATGCCTTACACCTGAAACCAGCGCGTCCGATCTGATGTCACATTGATGGAATTCATGCATTTTACCACCAGCTAACATTTCATCTCATTTAATGATGATTATAGTCGTCCCACCAGGTGGCGCTCTAACCATTACTGACAAATGGCATAACAAACATTTCCGAGGTCAAGTCTCACCACACCTGTGACGTTTGGGAGAGGTTGGACATTGTGTTTTTGAGTGACAGCAGATTACTGCTTTTTGGCGAGTGATTGAAACTCCACGTGCCGACATGACCACCTCGTTTCCTTGAACGTAAAAAGCTTCGCAATTTAACATCACAAAGGTCTTTAGATTCCACACACTGGAGATTGGTTCAATATGATGAAATCCCTTGGAGGAGTTCGTCAAAGTACGAGGCCTGAAAAGGGGAAAATGTGGCCAAAATGACACATTAATTTTAAAATGGCTGACTTCCTGTTGGATTTGGGATATTGCTCCAAGAGACTTTTTTGTACATCTTGATATCCTCCATAAGCTTACCAGGTTTCAGATTTATAAATAAAACACAGAGCAGGGGCTGATGTTTTGAAATTTTGTAGGGGGCGCTGTGGAGCCATTTTGCACTATTCAAGGAAAATGATCACATAACAACAAAGCCCTCATCACATTGGAGGTTTGGGCCAAATTCCAAGACTTTTTAAAATTTCCAAGCCCCTCAAAAGCCACTTCGTCTTTCATGGTGAGCCGCCTTCCCACCAGGGTGCGCCGTTCAGTTTAAAGTCACAATTTTCTCACAGAAGCATCATGAGGGACTGATGGTGACATTCACCGCTCTTCAGGTGGCCACGATGGACCCGTGAAAATCAGTACAACAAAGTGAAAGACATGACATTTCCTGTTGCCACTAGGTGGCGCTCTACCTATTCCTGACAATGGGCATATCAATCTGTTCAGGGTGGATCTGACATCATCCCTCTAAAATCTGGTACTGATCAGATTGGATTTCATTGAGTTACACTAATTTGTTTCTTCATGGCGAGACATCAATGTTCGCCATGCTGCTGGGGTCACACCCTTTCGCGAAAACTCACAGTTTTCACTGTAACCCAAGACCAACTCCTTAAGGCTTTCCTGGAGAAATTTGAGGCTGCAGATGTCACCCATTACAATACTGTACCCCAAAGTGTAAAACATGACATTTCCTGTTCCCACTAGGTGGCGCTGTACCTGATGTCAAATATGGCAGTTGAAATATGTTCATGGGTGGAGCCTTATCATATGTGTCCACTTTGGTCAAGGTCGGACAATGTATGACAGAACGAGAGGCAATAAGATTTTCATGGCGAGTCATCGAAATTCGCCGTGGCGCCACGGCCTCACCGTATCCCGAAAACTCAAAAGCTCCACAATTTAACATGGCCCAGGTGTGTAGTTGACACTGACCAAAGATGAAGCTTGTACGATGAAATTCCAATGAGGAGTTTGCAAAAGTTCGAGGCATGGAAATGGCAAAATTAGAGCCAAAATGTCACCTTCACTTCCAAATGGCGGACTTCCTGTTGGGTTTGTGTCAATAGTGCCATTGACTTTTTTGTTCGTCTTGGCATGATACACATGTGTGCCAGATTTCATACATGTAGCTAAAACGATGTGTTCGTAGGGCTGCATTTAACAAGGCATAGGTGGCGCTACAGAGCCATTTCCCAGTGCTCATATGTAAAACCATTAAAATACAAAATTTTTCACCAGACCTGGCATGTGTGCAAAATTTCAAGAGTTTTCGAGCATGTTAAAGCCCTCAAAAAGGCCCTTCTTTTGCCTGAATAATAATAATAATAATAATGATAATAATAATAATAAGAAACGGAGCAGATACAATAGGGCCTTCGCACTCGAAGTGCTCGGGCCCTAATTAAAGCTGCAAGCAGCGTTATGAGGGCCCTCGCACCCCGGCGCGTCGAGCCACGCCCAACACCTAAAACCAGCGCGTCCGATCTGATGTCACATTGATGGAATTCATTCATTTAACCACCAGCTAACATTTCATCTCATTCAATCATGATTATAGTCGTCCCACTAGGTGGCGCTCTAACCATTACTGACAAATGGCATAACAAACATTTCCGAGCTTGAGTCTCATCATAACTGCAACTTTTGAGAGAGATTGGACATTGTATTTTTGAGTGACAGCAGATTACTGCTTTTTGGCGAGTGATTGAAACTCCACGTGCCGCCATGACCACCCCGATTCCCTGAACGTAAAAAGCTTCGCAATTTAACACCACAAAGGTCTTTAGATTCCACACACAGGAGATCGTGTCAATCTGATGAAATCTCTCGGAGGAGTTCATCACAGAACCGTGCCTGAAAAGAGGGGAAAATGTCGCCAAAATTACACATTCATTTTAAAATGGCTGACTTGATGTTGGATTTGGGATATTGCTCCAAGAGACTTTTTTGTACATCTTGATATCTTACATAAGCTTGCCAGATTTCAGACTCATAGATAAAACACAGAGCAGGGGCTGTTGTTTTGAAATTTTTTTAAGGGGTGCTGTGGAGCCATTTTGCGCCATTTAATGAAAATGATCCCGTAACATGATAGCGCTCATCACATTGGAGGTGTGCGCCCAATTTCAAGACTTTTTAAACTTTCCAAGCCCCTCAAAAGCCACTTTATTGTTCATGGTGAACCGCGTTGCCACTAGGGTGCGCCGTTCAGTTTAAAGTCACAATTTTCTCACTGAAGCATCATGAGGGACTGATGGTGATATTCACCGCTTTTGAGGTGGCCACGATGAACCTGTGAAAATCAGTAGAAGAAAATGAAAGCCATGGCATTTCCTGGTGCCACTAGGTGGCGCTCTACCTATTCCTGACAATGGGCACACCATTCTGTTCAGGGCGGGTCTGACATCATTCCTGTAAAGTCTGGTACTGATCAGACTAGATTTCATTGAGTTATACTAATTTGTTTCTTAATGGCGAGACATCAATGTTCGCCATGCTACAGGGGTCACACCCTCTGACGAAAAGTCACAGTTTTCACTGTAACCCAAGACCACCTCCTTAAGGCTTTCCTGGAGAAATTTGAGGCTGCAGATGTCATCGATCACAATACTGTACCCCAAAGTGTAAAACATGACATTTCCTGTTCCCACTAGGTGGCGCTGTCCCTGGTGTCAAATATGGCAGTTGAAATATGTTCAGGGGTGGAGCCTTATCATATGTGTGCTCTTTGGTCCAGGTCGGACCATGTATGACAGAATGAGAGGCAATAAGATTTTCATGGCGAGTCATCGAAATTCGCCGTGGCGCCACGGGCTCACCGTATCGCGAAAACTCAAAAGCTCCGCAATTTAACATGGCCCAGGTGTGTAGTTGACACTGACCAAAGATGAAGCTTATACGACCAAATCCCAAAGAGGAGTTCGAAAAAGTTCGAGGCATGGAAATGGCAAAATTAGAGCCAAAATATCACCTTCACTTGCTAATGGCGGACTTCCTGTTGGGTTTGCGACAATGGGCCCACAGACTTTTTTGTTCGTCTTGGCATGATACACATGTGTGCCAGATTTCATACATGTAGCTCAAACGATGTGTTCATAGGGCTGCATTTAACAAGGCATAGGTGGCGCTCTACAGCCATTTCCCAGTGCTCATATTTAAAACCATTAAAATACAAAATTTTTCACCAGACCTGGCATGTGTGCAAAATTTCAAGAGTTTTTGAGCATGTTCACGCCCTCAAAAAGGCCCTTGTTTTGCCTGAATAATAATAATAATAATAAGAAGAAGAAGAAACGGAGCAGATACAATAGGGCCTTCGCACTCGAAGTGCTCGGGCCCTAATAAGAAGAAGAAGAAATGGAGCAGATACAATAGGGCCTTCGCACTCTCGGTGCTCGGGCCCTAATAAGAAGAAGAAGAAGAAGAAGAAACGGAGCAGATACAATAGGGCCTTCGCACTCTCGGTGCTCGGGCCCTAATAATAATAATAATAATAATAATAATAATAATAAACAGAGCAGATACAATAGGGCCTTCGCACTCTCGGTGCTCGGGCCCTAATGAGACACAGAAGGAGAGCGCAGCTGGGAGTAATTAGGCAGGGCAAGACAAGGGAAAGAAAACTAGAAACACTGACATAAGAAACACTGATCCTGGTCCGATTGGGAAAGGGACCAGAGAAAACTACAGAGTCCGACATTGTTTTGGCAAAGTTACACACCAGTTTTAACCAATATTGATTTTAGTGACCTCTGATTGACATAACCAGGTGTCATTACTGCCGACGTGAATTATAATTTTACTGAATTTACATTTACCCTTAGCCAGCAGTTTTAAATTTCCCTCAATGTTGCTTGCTCTGGCCCCTGGAAGACATTTGACTATGGTTGCTGGTGTCTCTAGCTTCAAATGTAAAGTAAAAGTAAAGTAAAATTTTATTTATATAGCACCTTTCAAGATAAAATCACAAAGTGCTTCACAGAAGCTAGAACATAAAACATAACATAAAACAATATCAACCAAAGGCAAGTTTAAAAAGATGGGTTTTTAACTGTCTAAGGAGCTTGGAAAGAAAAGCGTCTGGACTTCTTTGAGTTGCTTGAAGACGTTTCACCTCTCATCCGAGAAGCTTCTTCAGTTCTAAGGGTCAATGGTGGAGAGTCCCAGATTTAAACCCAGTGGGAGTTTCCCCCCAAAGAGGGACAAAGGACCCCCTGACGATCCTCTACCTAGTCACATGAGCCAAGGTGTGAAAGTGGGCATGGGTCCCAATCAGCCAGGGTTTCGGGTGAGCTCATTGTGAAACCTAACCCCACCCTATCATGTGATTTCCTGAGGTCAGATGGCCCAGGATGTGCGTGGGCGTTAAGGCGTCTGGGAAGGGATCTCAAAACTGGATTATAGATGGCAGACAGTTGGTGTCGTAAACCCCGCCTCTGTTCAAAGATGGTCGCTCACAGTGGACGTAAATGGCGTCTTTCACTCCTCTTTCAAACCATCTGTCCTCTCTGTCCAAAATGTGAACGTTGGCATCCTCGAAAGAGTGACCTTTGACCTTTAGATGCAGATGAACTGCTGAGTCTTGTCCCATGGAGGTGGCTCTTCTATGTTGTGCCATGCGCTTGTGAAGTGGCTGTTTGGTCTCTCCGATGGAGAGGTCTGGGCATTCCTCGCTGCACTGTACAGCATACACCACATTGTTAAGTTTGTGTTTAGGAGTTTTGTCTTTCGGGTGAACCAGTTTCTGTCTGAGTGTGTTGCTGGGTCTGAAGTACACTGGGATGTCGTGCTTGGAGAAAACTCTCCTGAGTTTCTCTGATACACCGGCTACATAGGGGATGACAATGTTGTTGCGTCTGTCTTTCTTATCCTCCCTCGCTGGTGTCTGATCTTCTTTTCTGTGCATCTTTGCTGACTTTATAAACGCCCAGTTAGGATAACCACATGTTTTAAGTGCTTCCTTTACGTGTGTGTGTTCCTTCTTTTTCCCTTCAGGCTTAGAGGGAACATGTTCTGCCTGGTGGTGTAGGGTCCTGATTACTCCAAGTTTGTGTTCCAGAGGGTGATGGGAGTCAAAGAGGAGGTACTGGTCCGTGTGTGTGGGCTTCCGGTAAACTTCAATGTTGAGGTTGCCGTTCTCTTCAATGTGCACAGCGCAGTCCAGGAAAGGCAAGCAGTTGTCCTTTGTGTCTTCCCTGGTGAACTTGATGTTTTTATCCACGGAGTTAATGTGCGCAGTGAAGGATTCCACTTCTTGTGTTTTGATTTTGACCCAGGTGTCGTTTACATATCTGTACCAGTGGCTGGGTGTTTTCCCTTTAAAAGAGCCAAGAGCCTTTCTTTCCACTTCTTCCATGTACAGGTTGGCTACAATAGGTGACACAGAGGAGCCCATGGCGCAGGCATGTTTTTGTCTGTAGAAACCCTCGTTGTATTTGAAATATGTAGTGGTGAGGCAGAGGTCTAACAGTGTGCAAATCTGATCGGGTGTGAAGTTGGTCCTGTCTTCCAAGGAGCTGTATTCTTGTAGTCGTTTTCTGACAGTCTCCACAGCCTCCGTAGTGGGTATGCAAGTGAAGAGAGAGACTACATCAAAGGACACCATGGTCCACAAGGAAGGTGTCCCACTCAGACCCATTGTCAGTAGCATAAACTTAGCCACCTACAAAATCTCGAAACACCTGTCTACCATCCTTGCACCTCTCGTGGGGAACACCCCACACCACATCAAGAACTCCACCGACTTCACCGACAAGGTCCAGAAACTTACCCTGGACCCAGATGAAACCAAGGTGTCCGTGGGATGTTCAAGACTTGGAAAATCTTTTTGCAGCCTAAGCCTGCTTTAAATTTCTCAATAACTTTATCCCTGACCTGTCTGGTGTCTAAATCCAATCGAGAATCTGTGGCAAGATCTGAAAACTGCTGTTCACAAATGCTGTCCATCTAATCTGACTGAGCTGGAGCTGTTTTGCAAAGAAGAATGGGCAAGAATTTCAGTCTCTAGATGTGCAAAGCCGGTAGAGACATACCCTAAAAGACTGGGAGCTTTAATTGCAGCAAAAGGTGGTTTTACAAAGTATTGACTCAGGGGGCTGAATAATTACGCACACCCCACTTTGCAGTTATTTATTTGTAAAAAATGTTTGGAATCATGTATGATTTTAGTTCCACTTCTCACATGTACACCACTTTGTATTGATCTTTCACGTGGAATTCCAATAAAATTGATTCATGTTTGTGGCTGTAATGTGACAAAATGTGGAAATGTTCAAGGGGGCTGAATACTTTTGCAAGCCACTGTATATGGAGTAGGCAATTTTAAACAGGTGGGTTTTGAGGTTGGACTTAAAAAGAGGGAATTAAGTGATGTTTCTGAGGTCAGGGGGTAGGGAATTCCAAAGTCAAGGGGAAGAGCGACCAAAATCCCTGCCCCCCATAGAAACAAGACGAGAGGAAGGAACAGCCTATTAATTAACGAAAGACCAAGACAGACTGTTAATTCATTTGAAGCCCTGATGTTGATGTAACCTTGTCCACCCCAGCTGTAAAACTCAGAAACCAGTCTTACTTGTTATCATATATCGTCCACCTGGGCCTTACACAGTCTCTCTGTCTGATTTCTCAGACTTTTTATCCGATTTAGTGCTCAGCTCAGATCAAATCATTTTTGTGGGTGATTTTAACATCCATGTAGATGCTAAAAATGACAGCCTCAACATGGCATTTAATCTGTTATTAGACTCAATTGGCTTCTCTCAAAATGTAAAAGAAACCAACCAACACTTTAATCACACTCTACATCTTTTTTTAACATATGGCATAGAAACTGAACATTTAACAGTGTTTCCTGAAAACCCTCTCCTGTCTGATCATTTCCTGATAACATTTACATTTACAATAATTGATTAAACAGCAGTGGAGAGTAGACTTTATCACAGTAGATGTCTTTCTGAAAGCGCTTTAACTAAGTTTAATAATATAATCCACCCACTGTTATCATCTTCAATGCCCTGTACCAACATAGAGCAGAGCAGCTATCTGAACGCTACCCCAGCAGAGGTCGATTATCTTGTTAATAATTTTACCTCCTCACTACGTACGACTCTGGATACTGTAGCTCCTGTGGAAACTAAGGTCTCAAATCAGAAGTACCTGACTCCGTGGTATAATTCTCAAACACATAGCCTAAAGCAGATAACTCGTAAGCTGGAGAGGAAATGGCGTGTCACAAATTTAGAAGATCATCATTTAGCCTGGAGAAATAGTGTGTTGCTTTATAAGAAAGCCCTCCACAAAGCCAGAACATCTTACTATTCGTCACTGATTGAAGAAAATAAGAACAACCCCAGGTTTCTCTTCAGCACTGTTGCCAGGCTGACAAAAAGTCAGAGCTCTTTTGAGCCAACCATCCTTTTAACTTTAACTAGTAATGACTTCATGAACTTCTTCACAAATAAAATTCTTATCATTAGAGAAAAAATTACCAATAATCACCCCACATATGTAATATCATCTACAGCTACTCTTATACCATTGATGTTAAGTGAGACTCTTTTTCTCCAATTGATCTTTCTGAGTTAACTTCAATAATTACTTCCTCCAAACCATCAACGTGTCTTTTAGACCCCATTGCTACAAAACTGCTCAAAGAAGTCCTGCCATTAATTAATTCTTCAATCTTAAATATGTTCAACCTATGTCTAATAATCGGCTATGTACCACAGGCCTTCAAGGTGGCTGTAGTTAAACCTTTACTCAAAAAGCCATCTCGAGACCCCGTAGTCTTAGCTAATTATAGGCCAATCTCCAACCTTCCTTTCATATCAAAAATCTTTGAAAGAGTAGTTGTCAAACAGCTAACAGACCATCTGCAGAGGAATGGCTTATTTGAAGAGTTTCAGGAGTATTTCAGGAGTATAGTATGTAGAAGTATTTTAAAATTAATGTGAGATTTGATCGGGAGCCAGTGTAGCTGCTTCAAAATAGAGGTGATGTAGTGGGTAGAGGGAGTCCTAGTGATAATACGGGCGGATGAGTTCTGGACACGTTGAAGCTTATTGATGGATTTTTGTGTAAGGCCAATAAGAGTGAATTACAGTAGTCGATCTGAGAGGTAACGAGGCTATGAACGAGAATGGCAGTGGCATGAGGAGTGAGGAAGGGGCGGAGGCGATTGATGTTACGGAGATGGAAATACGCTGAGCGAGTGACATTATTGATGTGTGAATTGAAGGATAGTGTACTGTCAAGAATGATACCCAAACTTTTCAGAGTGAGAGATAGAAACCGGCAGGTTATTGATAGTAACAGAAAAACAGTTCTGGATAGTTCTGGAAAGCGATGATTTAGAGCCAACTAGGAGATGTTCTGATTTGTTGCTGTTGAGTTTAAGAAAGTTGGAGGAAAACAATGAATTAAGTTTGGCTAAACAGAGGGTAAGAGAGGGAGGAGGAACAGTAGAGTCGGGTTTGGTGGACAGGTAAAGCTGGGTGTCATAGGCATAGCAGTGAAACTGAATATTATATTTACGAAAAATGTGTCCATGTGGAAGGAGGTAAATAATGAAAAGGAGGGGCCCAAGAACAGATCCCTGGGGCACCCCAGTAAACAGAGGAAAAGGTTGAGAAGTGAAAGATTTCAGTTCAATGAACTGAGTGCAGTCAGACAGGTATGATTTGAACCAAGCTAGTGGAGTATGAGAGAGGCCAATAGAAACTAATCTGCTGAGAAGAATGGAGTGGGAGAGGGTGTCAAAGGCTGCACTCAGATCAAGGAGAATAAGGATGGAGAGGAGACCGGAGTCAGAAGAAGATAATTCGTTATTTTTATAAGAGCAGTTTTGGTGCTATGAGAAAGGCGAAAACCAGACTGGAACTATTCGTAGAGGTTATTATTGGTTAGGTGTAAGTGAACTTGGGAAGCAACTATTTTTTCAAGAATTTTTGAGAGAAATGGTAGATTGGAGATAGGACAAAAGTTATTAAGGTTATTGGGATCTAGACCTGTTTTGAAACAGAAACTTTGAAGGAAGTAAGAACAGTTCCAGTTGTGAGTGAATAATGGATAATAGCAGATATGAGGGGAAGAAGAGAGGGCAGACAGGCCTTGACTAGGACTGTAGGAATAGGGTAAAGCTGACAGGTAGAAGGCTTTGATTTGTGGATGAGATCAGAGATATCAGTGACTTAGGGAAGTTGGAAGGCAGAGAGGCAATGTAATAGGGGTGGGATTATGGAGGAGGGTCTACATGAAACATCGGGAACCAGGTCTTGGTGTATCTTATGAATTTTTTCAGTGAAGAATAGCATTAGAGAGTCGCAGAAGTTAGATGAGTAGAGATGAGCAGGTAGAAAATCTGGTGGCCTGAGAAAAGAATTGCTAGTGAGAACAGTGTCTTGGTAGAATCTTCACTTGAGCAGATAATGGTAGAGTAATAGGCAGATTTAGTTGGTTAATACACTCCTTATAAAACAGAACATGATTATTAAACATTTCCTTATTAACAGTAAGGCCAGTTTTCTTGTAGAGACATTCAAGTCATCGGCCTTTTGCTTTCAAAAGTCGGAGTTCAGGTGTGGACCAGGGTGCAGACTGAGAAAAAGATACAGGTCTGGTTTTTAGTGGAGCAAGAGAATTCAAAATACTACTGAGGCTGTGATTATAATAAGAGACCAAATCATCTTGAATAGACAGGTTATTAAGAGAGAAACAGCTAGAAAAAGCAGAAGAAAGGATATCAAGATTTATTTTCTTGATATTCCAAAAAAAAATGCGAGGGTTCTTGATTATGTAAAAAGTCATTTGGACATTAAAGGAGAGAAACAAATGATCAGAGAATGGTAGTTTGTCCGCTGTGCAGTTGGAAGGAGTAAGTCCGGAACAGCAAACTAGGTCCAAAGTATGGCCCTTGGTGTGAGTAGGAAAGGTTA
The DNA here is from genome assembly GCF_013358895.1 of Oreochromis aureus. Lineage (NCBI taxonomy): Eukaryota > Metazoa > Chordata > Actinopteri > Cichliformes > Cichlidae > Oreochromis > Oreochromis aureus. Next base: position 42,054,641 of record NC_052942.1, on the reverse strand, counting down.
TGTGTTGTTTAAAACTAAAGCTATCAAGGCATGATAAAAGGTCTTTAAGAGGATGATTGCAGTTATCCACATTGACGTTGAAGTCACCCAGCAGTATTATATTAGGTGAAACAATGGCTAGGTTAGTCAGTAGATCAGCGTAGTCACTTATAAAAACAGAATTAGATTTTGGGGGATGGTAGATGACAGCTATGACAGTTGGAGTAGAACCTGAGAGTTGACAGACAACAGATTCAAAGGAATTGTAGGTAGGAATAGCGGCATGACTTTCCAGTTCTCGCAGTAGATTACCGTGAGGCGTCCACCACGGCTGGACTCACGAGGTTGGCAGGTGTAAACATACTCCGGGAGGGTGTAGTCATTGAGCTACGAGAAGTCGTTGGGCTGTTGCCACGTCTCAGTCAAATAGAAAAAGTCAACCTTTGTTGGAGGTGAAGAACAGCCGGTGGTGGAGCAGCCAGGGGAAAAGCGGAGTCGAAGGAGCTCATCAGCCGTGTATTGATGGAGTCCAGTACTGGAACGAAGGATCAATGACACAAGGATCTAGGCCCGCACAGACAGTGCGTCAATCCTAGGAGGCCACATCACAAACAGGAGCAGAGACACCGATGGGCCGTATAGACAGGAATAGGACAGGAATCCGTGGGAGGGAGCAGCGGGACGCCAGGAGCCGGGACCCTGGGAGAGGATAGTGGTGAGTAGCGATAACAGTAACAGGAGCAAAGATTAGCAAAAGCAAGGGAACAAGTAGCAGGAGTAAAGAGCAGGAATAGCGATAAAAGTAGCGACAGGATTAGCAGTGAATAGGTGGCTAACGAATTTTAGACTTTGTTAGTTTCCTTCCTGCCTTTTGTTTGGTATGTCGATTATCAGTGTGCAATAAACAGCTTGCTTTCTGTTCCACCTCAATCACAGCTCAGGTGTCTGCATTTGGGTCCTCCGCCTCTGTCCACGTGATCTGCCGTTGCAGATTGTGACACAAATTGCATCTGAAGAGGCCCCATCTATGTCCGGTATTCAGTTTGGCACTACCACCTTCAGTTTAGGCCTAAAGAGATATGTGTTAAAAAACAAACAAAAACACACCTAATCATTAAATGTTTGTTTAAAGCTAACTTCCAATATATACACAATAACCAGATAAAACATGTGACAGTGTTTATATTTAACTTGGGCAACCCCAAAATCTGGTATCTGAATACAATTTTTAATAAACGAAATACTGTTATTTTATATTTCAGTTAACAGAAATGTTGGTTAAATGTAAAAACAGCATGCTTATGTTGTTAAAACAATGGCTAGATTTTACTAGGCTACATGGCTAGATGCTGCAGATGTTCAAAAGCAGCAACAAAACACTGAAATAAATGCAGAGGTTAACAATACATCTAAGAGTCACCTGCTTGTAAATTAATGTGTTGGCATGATTTTTTATAGAGTGAAAACAAACCCCGCCAGTAACCGCTGCAACTTTCTAACGGTTTTATATAAATTAGGATGGCATTTGTTTGACCTGAAATGAATTCTCTCAATTTAGTTCTTTGTTTTTGTCTTTGTTTTTGTCACACTCACACAAATGCAACAAGAAAAAGCTGTCAATATTCTTTGATTTTGTGTTATTCATGTCATAGTCTTTGTATTTCTTGTTTCTTAGTTATTTTCTCTAGTTTCTAGGATTAAGGTTTTGTTTCTATGCCTCCCCTGTATTTCACATTTCATGTCTAGTCACCCTTGTGTCTATGTTCATGCATCTCCTGTGTCCAGACTCTGTTTTTCTCGGTTCTATCATGGGGACAAAAGGATCGGGGTTCAATATTTGGTGTTTCCGCCCGGTTCGTCATGCAACAGAGAGAACAAATGTGGCCGAAGGTTGGATCTGATATGAGGCGAACAGAAGACCAGTCTAAAAAGATTTAAAGGTAGGCACCAACCTGTTCAATAAGCAAATTTGTGCAAATTGGCTGAATTCTAAATTATCTGTTCGCTGAGTAGATGATCTTAACTATCAAATTGGCTCAGTAGTGGTAAAACTGAATTCTTGAGAATAGAGTAAAGTTTTGAAGTAATGAAAGTGAAACTTTGAAGTAGGGTTGTGTTCACGGTCTACTCGTAGAAGACAGTACTGAGATAAAAGTAACATGAGATGTTAAGAAGTAAGAGAGAAAAGAGACCAATGCATGTTTAAGAATAAGAAGAATATAAGAGTTTATTGGTCAGTTTATGGTTCAATAAGTGTTTAGTCACGGAATTGAAGAATTCCCTCCCTAGGAAAGACGTTTTCTAGGTGGTCCAGGGGACCTTACTCAGGTGGCGCTGCTGAGAGTTGTGGCCTCAGGAATAGCTATGATCAGAAGATCATTTTGAGAAACACTTATTTGTGAGTAAAAAGAGTAATTTCGGACGAGGAAGTCCGACAGAAAACACCTGGTGCTGTCAGGATGTTTAAGTGACACAGAATTTCAGAAAATCGAGTCAGAAATGGTTTTGTGGCTCTTGGTAAACTGATTTTGAAGGAAAATCAGTGTTTATTGTGCTGAAGTAACAGATCCGGCGCGGTCTGACGGGAAGAATCAGCTGTACAATTCTGAGTGTGCAGCTTTGTTGATATTAACAGATCTGGCGTGGTCTGAGGAAAAGAAATAAATCGGTGAATGGTTGATATACTTACATGAATTTTGTTAAATGATCCAGGAAGAATTGCCCTGGGTCTGTGTGTGTGTTGTTGAGTAACAACATGCGCAGTTAAATTGGGCGCTGTCTACTTCCGATGAGTTCGATGAAAAGGACACCTTGAGCTGGACAAGGTGTTTAACTGACTCAGGATTTCAGAGAATCGAGTCAGTTGTGATCTTGAGTTCTGATGGTAAATTGATTTTAAAGGAAAATTAATGTTTACCATGTTGAAGTAATTCTGAAGATATTACTAGATGTGCTGTGATACAAGTGAAGAATAAGTTGTGTACATGTGGACACACAATTGTGTTGAGATTGATGGATCGGCTGCGGTCCATCTGATAAGTTAATACTGGGTGCACTGAGACAAGAAACTGTTTTTAAATCTTCACTGGCTGCAGTGATATACATGTGCTGAAGATTACTGGACGCAGCGAGGTCCATGTGATGAAGTTCTTGGGCAGATAAATGACAGAAACAGTTTCTGAATTTTGAGGAGAATTCTGAAGCACTGAGGTTGAATTTTCTCTGTGCTTGGTGCGCTGTGTGGACTTATATCAGAGTTATAGGTCCAAAGGTTATGACCTGGAGGTCATTCATTGTGTTTAAAGAAGAACAGGAATTATAAATTGAGGAAAACTCACCACATATGTTTACCTTTTCTTCGTTTGAAGGGACACAGACATTAACACACACACACACACAGTTCTTGGGTGTGAGTTACTTCCTCTTTTAATTTTAAACTGCGACACATGTGTTCATTGAACTAGAACTTCAGCCTTGAATGAGACAGGATTTAGATTAGGTCTTGTTACGGGTCCGAAATTGAGGACGAGAGTAAAACAATGATGGTCCAGAAAAGGTCGATCAAACAATTGATTTTAATGAATGCACGCAGCGTGGGGAGACGTACACTGGAAACCATCAGCTGTAAATCCCCACCCAAAAATACACTTCAGATTGCTTTTATAACATCAGGGTATTATGACCAGTGTTGGGACTAACGCGTTATTAAGTAACGCGTTACAGTAACTACGTTATTATTGTGGTAACGAGCACGGTAACTAGTTATTATGCCAAAACCAGGAACGCGTTACTCGTTACTGGGATTTAGATAGGCTCGTTACTCGTTACTTCGTGTGGTGGATATCGCGGAGCTTCCACAGATTCAGTAACATTAGCAAGTGGTGGAGGCCAGCAGGTGGATGAAGGAAAAGGAGGCAAGAGGAGAGACCGAAGCGGCCGCCGGTCGTGTCAGGTGAACTGAACTTCAGGTAAGAAGTTATGACCTGCAGTTATCAGTCAGATATAAACCAAGTTTAGGTGGAGTTTATTTTCCTTATGCTGACATTTTCGTACTGCGTGCTAGCTAGCATGACGGAGTTTCTACTGTATACAGCTGGGTGGGTGCTATGTTACTGATGTTGAACTTTATTTTCTTCATACGGTTAATTATTAGAGTTGCCAACCGTCCCGTAAAAAACAGAATCGTCTCGTATTCAGAGAAAATATTACAGCGTTTCGTACTGAGGTGAAAAGGAACACAGTTTGTCCCGGACTTCAGCTACAATGAAAAAGACACAAAGCTGAAGCTGCACAGCTGCCTCTTCTTCTCTCATTCTCTCCTGTTTCTACTTCAATCACGAAACTGATCAATGATCAGCTGATCGGCTTTTTTCTCTTGTTTATTTATCGCCCACTTTGCGCCAGAAAGAGGAAACCAGCGGATGTCGCGTTAAACAACAGCAGCACGTTTAAGCTTGATCAGCTGTTGTTAGAATTTATTTAATATTAATTTCTAGTATCAGCTGATGTTTGCTGGAGCCATAGCTGTAAAGCTGCTGGTCATGATATCGGTTTGGTTATCTGGTGAGAGGGAAACATGAAGATGAAACCAGGAGATGTCCTTACTGAATCATCAGAGCAGAACAGGTGATGGAGAAACAGGTTTACCTTTTAGGTGACATGGATGAGTTGAAGGAAGTTATGAGCTGTTTCTGAGAGACAAATAACACCAGGATCCTTTTCTATGTAGCTGACAGCTGGTAACTGTGCAGGGGCGGGTCTAGCAAAGTTTTGCCAGGGGCCAGGTAGGGCATTAACAGGGAAAGGGGGACAAGGAAATACTTTTCTTTATTATTCTCATTTAAAATGTCTCGCTTTTAAAAAATAATTATCTGAGTCTTACAACAAACAATTGATAGATTGATACATATATACCATCAGAACAGTGTACATCACTGTCAAAGGCTTTATGATTTTTCCTATAATGGTGGGCGGTCTCTAGTCAAAATGCCCGGGACGATTTTTTTTTGTCCCAGTCCAGCTCTGTATGCAGCTCATCTGCAGTCTGGTGTTACCTACATCTTCCTATTCAGAAGGCAGAATCTCCAAGTTCTGAGTACAATCAAAAGCACCACGACTGCAGTTTTTGTGTTAGATGTAAAAGCAGGCTAGAATCATGGCGGCGGTCAACGCCGGTCCAGGCGTGGGATTTCTCTCGTGGAAATGTGCACATTATTTTTCCTTTCTGTTGGTAGGTGGCACAGTGCACTTGTGGCAAGTAAGCAAGCTAGAAGACTGGCAGTCTGGCTGGGTATCCAGTTACGGAAGCAACACCTTAACAAGAGAATTCTGAGTAAAACCAAAGTTACTTTCCTAGTAACTAGTTACTTTGAAAGTAACGAGTAACTTGAAGTAACTGAGTTACTTTTTTAGAGAAGTAACTAGTAATGTAACTAAGTTACTAATTTAAAGTAACTTACCCAACACTGATTATGACGCCCCCTCATGCGTTTACAAGTACATAATTTGCATCTTAAGAACATTGTTTGCCTCTTCTACAGACACTGATCAATTCTAAGAGATAAATGCAGACACAGAAGTTCCCCTTTCTGTCATCCTTTTCCAAATATGGTGATGAGGTCCCCATGGACTTGTCCTCCTCTTTGGCCCATCACTGTCAGCTGTTACTAGGCAAACTCAAATGCAACAAGAAGCTGAATACATTCAGGCCTTTGCTCAGCTACTATTTTACTGTAACAATATACTCAGCATATAAGCTTTTAAGATTATAGATTTAACTCAACGATTTAAGTGGTTATAACTGCACCTGTAATAAACATGTTAATATTTGATTATGATAACCCCTGTAATACAAATTATAACATAATGCCAGCAACTTCAATAAATGCTTGGATGAAATGACAATTAATGCAATGATAAAGATGATGGTTATGTAAAATAATCCCTGTAATTCCACAATTCCCTCTCTTGACGTCTCTTCCAGAGACGTCACTTCCCCATCTTCTTGTGTCACTCCTCGACCCACTCTGTCACCTCTGGATCCCTTAATAGCATCATGGGCCCCGAAACCACCATTCCCAGGTCCACTGCCTTCGCTCTGACCCTCTCTAGCCGTCCCCTGACTCAGCAAATCAGACGATAACCTCATGTCATCCAGGTGGTCCAGTAATAAAACACCCGCTCCCACTTGAGAACACTTCATGCTTAAATGGTCTCTGCTCCTTTTCTGGGTCCCTCTCTAGTGGAAATCTTCTCCTGTAAAGGATAGAAAACACTTTCTCCCTTCTACGGCTCCCCTACCTTATGTCCCTCAATTGTTCTCTTTATTCAAAAGCCTGAACCTAATTATGTTTTGACTTTCTGACTTTTGTTCCTATATAATCTTAAACATCACTCATCTCAATCTACAGCTTTTAACAGTCTTACTGCACTGCTGTCATATGTTTCCTGTTGTTCCTTATCTGATCACCCACATCCTGTGCACAAAACTGTCACTGCTGCAAGGGCCTACCTCTCATCTAAAGTCACCTATCACAAGAAAATGTATCACGAAAATCATTATAACTGCTTATTCTATTCTACTTATTCTACTTATTCTACTAAAGGATCAAAGAAAAACAACCACTCTAATTGACTAAGTATAAACATATGATCAATAGCTCCTAAGTAAATTTCATCATAGCTAAAAGCTGAACTCTAACTGTATTTTAAAACTCACATTTCCTGTGTTAAAACCTGTTTTAATATATCACTTTATTTCATTTTGCTGCTCTTAATGTAATGATACACTCTAATTTATACTTTATCAGACTTAACCAAAATGTATAAGCTTTCTCCCTTTGCTTCTGTTTTAAACAAAAACTTGGTCACTTCAACCAGCATCTGTTATTCTGTAACTGCATTTTATATAATAAGGCTAATTTAGAGCTGCATGTGTTATCTCACTATTTTACATGTCACACAATTTAGTTACAAGCAAACTCCTATTCAGTTAGAAGCTAAATGCACTTTTGAGGCCTTTGGCCTGGAATCAATACTGTCATGTGTCTTGATGAGCTCTATATGTCTGTAAGCGTGTGCAATCCTTCAAAACTCAGGTCATTCTCACAGTAGATTGGCTAATCATTAACGCTAACCAAAAGTTTTTGACCCTCAAGAGACGACTCTCTGAGCCACAACTCCGTTAAAAGCACAGAATGCAATGTGTAAATCTATTTAATATCTGTTTCTAAAGCCTACATTATAACAACATTATAACATTATGTCACTGTGACAACTTATCCTAAAAATCAAAAAGAAATCACACATTTTCTACTCATAAAGTCTTCACTATTTTTCCCCAAAGCATATCCTTTATTCCCACAGTTTCCCTTTAAGTTTGGTATACAACTTCTTATTAACACCGCATTTTGTCTTCTAAACAGGATTCAGTTCATTTTAATCCTCTCTTTAGAATTAACAATCTCTGCCCCAGTTTTACCATATTTAAATTATCAAACAACCCCAATAGTTATAAAATCATACTAAAACCCATTTTAAATTAAACAAATTAAATCTTAAACCCCTCTCTTTTTTGACACATCTCATGTGGCAAAAAACTCAAAATGCTCCACCCAAGCTTAGGAAATTAAAAGGGAAAAAGGTTAGTCATATCATTTCTCAGAACAGCTCAGCAATTCCCTCCGGTATTTTGCTCCAGCCCTGAAAACCTGTGTGTAAGGAACAAAATTAATTTAATCATCCTGTCAAATCTTCTCAAACTCCTGCTCCATCGAACTCTGGATCCTTGGAATTTCCTGAAAACAAAACCTGTAGTTTACATTTCATACTCAACTCTCCCTTTTTGATCCCGTCTATGTCATAACAAAAAATAAACTTAAACAGAACAGTTGTTAATCATGAGTTACCCCAGTTAATGGTAACTTGAATTTCATCAAACAATGTTTCCCTTTTAGCATTTAGCATTCTCCCAACAATATAATGTAATCCCATAATCTAACCCCAGTAAAAAAGAAATTTTCTCAAAGCAAACATCAGCATCCCAAAATCAGCATCCCCAGATTTAAGTCTCCCACTTGTCCTGCTCATGGCAAAAGCAAAACAAAGCATCCCCTTTCTTTTCCTCACATGGTAAATTTGTCCCCATTTATTCATCCCCACCTTAGTCCAGTCACTCACATTCACTCACACGCATCCACACATGATATTTTTTGCTGATCTGCAGCCTTCTGCACACGTCATCAGATGCTCCACATCAGCAAAATGAGCTCAGTCATTTGTTTTATTTCGTTTTCCTTTTTAGGAAAATAGTTCTCTATACTTTTGACTGGATTGACTCGCTGCAATCCTTTTTTAGACAGAGACTCGCCGCCAATCAGTCTCCCCCCTCAGCCAATTTATAATCGATAAAGCCCACCTGATTTTCGTGCTTGGTAATTTTGCCAGCGCCATCAGTTCACTCTCTTCCAGGCCTGCTTAAAACAAAAATGAAAAAAAGAAAAAAAGAGAGCTGATTATTAGCTCATCAAAGTACAAAACAAAATCACCTGACAGGTTTTTCCTGAGTGCACTTACTACTACAAAAAAATTTTTTTCTGGGCCCCTCTCAGACCTATCCAGGTCTAATCAAACTCCCTCTCTCGAAATAAAACAACAGCCTCAAAAATCTGAAACAATCTTAAATTTCACCTGTTCAACACACCGAAAACCTCGTCAAAAGATCAAAGACCGTTTGCACAATGTCTCCCTTCCTCACTCCGCCATAAACCGATTGCAACAACGTATCATCCCTAAATTATAAATTTCCTGTCCAAATCTGCCCCTCTGAGCAGACCTGACCACCGTAATCAAATATCCTGATACTTTACCATTATATATTTCGCCAAATAATCCTCAACTGCCACCGCTCTCTCTCGAACTGAAAGCCTCCGACACACACGCACACAGGAAGTGTCTTTGCTCCAGCTAATTTGCATAGTGACTCACAGCTCAACAGCCAACTTGACAAGAGAAATACATGTTTAAACCTTATCACATTATTTAATTATTTTCATTTTCTTTCTATACTAATCACTTACTTTTACCAATCAGTGCAAGGCACTCCTAAGGCACTCTTTTAAAACTGCTTTAAGTCTATTCTATTAAACATTCACACCATTCTCTCACTCATACAAGCAGCAAGCTGATCTTCATTGCGTATGCTTATGTTCTTAGCCAGGTTTTCAATCAATGTCTCTATGCATTAAGCTTTGATTAGACAAGCTTCATGAGCTTGTCTTTGTAAGGTCAATGCATTTTCTGTTTGTGTGTGGTATTTTGCATCTATGGCTTCGCAGTCTTTCAAACTCCTTCCCAATTCTCCAGTTAAGCAGTCAGTTTTCTCTTTCCCGAATTACTAGCCCAAACTTTAATTTCCCACCTAGAATAACCGCCCTCCTAGTCTTCAGCCAGGTGTTAGGGCTTACTTTTCAGGTTCATGGACACATCATTCTGTGAACAATTCAACCAGAAACTTGCCTTAACTTATCCATTGGTGTTAACCTACAATTTCCTTCCGACTGCTGGATCTGGAGAGTTGGTCCGGGTCTGCTTTACTCCTGAAAATAACAAAACTAAGACATTTTCATTATTACCACAAGTGCTTAAATGACCCATTTCTCTGTCTCTGGTCAGAAATACCAATTATGCCATGCATGTAAGCGTTTTCGTCATCGTTGCATTTCAAGTTGAGTGTAAGCTGCTTTCTTCGTTGCATACCATATGCCATGTGATCATCTGAATTAAGTGTAAGCTGCATCTTCATTGCATCCTATATATTCATATTTAATTTATACATTTCTCCACTGAGCTTTAGATTCAAACTATCTCACTTCTGATTCATTTCAAAATAATTTCACATGTAACAATTTGTATGTGTGTTTTCTATTCATTAAGGTAATGACAATTATTTTCTTTCATTATTCTTACCTTTTCTAATGTTTACCTCTTTGTTATGCTGTGGTGGACATCCCTAAACAATTCATGAGTTCAGGCTTCAATTTTCAATTCAATTATATCCTATATTCTCGCAGTCAAACTCGTCCAGCTTCATCTCTCACTGGTCCCTCTCTGCACAATGTCCTGTTCGGGCTTCAAAGCTCCAGCAAACACAGTCTGTTTCTTCTCTTTTTCTTCTCCAGTCTTCTCTTCCAAAATTACTTCAAGCATGGCAAATATGACACTCAATGTCCAGTGCTCTTCCACAATTCTTTATCCCACTGTTCAACTGCCCAGCCTGTATTTTCACAGTACATGTTGCATTACTCTTACATGCTGCTGCTGGTCGTCAGTCGTCATCAGTGTTAATGGATCGGGGGCACTGCCGTTTGCCTGCTGTATTCAAGTCCACGATGTTCTGTCGGTCTTCATCAGGCGATTGACTTGTCCTTTGAACTTCTTCTCAGGGTCAAGGACAAAGTGAGAGATCAAACTGCACAATTTCGAGCCAAAGACTGGCTTATTCTCCCAATTCTGTTAATCTATTGTTCTGCTGCTGCACTCAAGGATCAATGTTGAGAGAAGTCCACCTGTATTGCCACACTAAAGCATACAATTAGTATTATATTCATTTCTTTTCTTAAAGGCTTCATTTGCTTTATGTGTCTAGAGGTAACTCATCTGTCGCTCTGTGTTCTTCCTTTACACACTCAGTTCCTTTTATGGGCATGCAAAGTTCCTGTTCCAGACACACACACACATACTTCCTGTTTTTTCAGGCAACAGGCAGACTCTGTCTCCCTTTAAATTTCACAGTCTACAAACAATCAGTAATTCTACTAAATCTTGATCTAAAAACAATACACCTTCATTTCATGCACACTTTTAAATAGAGCTCTTTCAAACATCAGGACAACTAACACTTCTTCCCACACATCTCCATTCTTTAGGTCAGTTTTGTAGCGTATCCACTTATGTGTTTTCAGTCAGAAAAAATAAACTCAACCTCTCATAACCTCACACACAGCTTCTCACCACACACATAACTGAAAAATAAAACACACCAGCCTTTATGGCTCAAGATATATACATCTATCAAAATTCAGTCAATTACTATACATCCACTACAGCAACTCAAAACTTTATTTATTTATTCATGTCCTCTAATAAACACAAATGGCGTCTTAAACACACCCATTCAACTTTCTATTCAGCATTATTTGTGAAACCAACCGTGGTTTAACCTGTTCACAGCTTGCTAATTTGCATTTTATTGCTTTCTAGAACATTCTAGTCTCTAATTCCTCTGTTTACATGTTATCTCCCGTTTGACACACACAAACACCACAAACACACACTCCCCCTAAAAACCCACAAAAAACTATCCCTAAAAACACACACAAAAACCCATAAGAAACTTCATTCATTTAACTTCATTCATTTATTTATTATTATTTTAAACCCTTAAGATGTTGTGCTGTGTTTCCCCTGTGCCCGCTGCAACCTATATTAACATAAAACCAAAATGTAAAAAGTCTGTCAAATCTAACTACTTATATATTATCGGACTAAAAAACCACTTACAATCTTCTAAAGTCCTCCTTTGCCCAACAAACATCAAACGACTTACACCTATATTTATCACTCAAAGTCAACAATACATTAGGAACACCAAATGTAACTGTGTATATTATCTCAAACTGAAACAAAACCTATCTAAAAATCCTAAAACATCTTACTTGAACACACCAAAAGAGACATCACTCACAGACATATTTGTTAATGAAATTGTTTCAAAGTCAATTTCAGTTTTCAGACCCCAAATAGCGGTCCTAAGTATCAACAGTTTATGTATCCTATCTCAAAACCCAGCAAAAAGTCATACAGTCATGGCAAGAAATAAAACTTTACTTACAGTATTGTAATAAACAAAACCAGCGTCTTAAACACAGCGTCTTAAATGTGTAACAGTCTCTATGAACTTTCTAAAACTCTAGGGACTTCGCAGCTACCTCATTTGCATTTTCACACACACTCCGTCTAAAAATGGCATCAGCACTTCAGCTCAGTGCTGGGTCAGACTCCTTTTGACACCAAACCTCTTACTTTATATTACACAGATACACAGACGTCTTATAATTACAATAACAACAATTATCAGGCCTGAGATTGCACAACCTACAGAATTTTGACAAATTTAAATTAACCCTCCAAGGGACAAACTCCAAGTTTTTTATTATCAATTACACAGTATCAGTTCTAAACTGTATCTGGTCGAATCCCTAAGCTCCCTAACTCAATTTAAAAGCGTCTAACGCCCAAGCTCCAAGCTTTACTGCCCAAAAAAGCGCAAATACCGTTCTAAACGGTAAAGTGGTCCAACCACTAGTTATTTTGGAGTGCCCCAAGCTCCACAGTGACCAACTGACTATCCCTCCTAGAGGACGAAGGTACGCGTCCGCACCCTCGGCAAGCGTTACCTCTGGACAATGCGCTTCTTAGCAGTCCAACTGCCGTTCTACAGAAATTTGTAATACTTTGAAACAACAATCAACACTCAAAACAAGTGTATGACCGACGCAGGTCCAACCTTATAGCCAATTGGGAGTGTTAACCACAAAACAACCAATTACCTATTATTCTGAATTCACTTAGCAGTCCAACTGCTTTTATTTACTTAGCAGTCCAACTACTTTAAATTCTCTTTACTCAGTACTGTCACTTTCAACATTTCATTATCATTACTTCAACTTCAATTCTCATGAGATTTTCACCAAAATCAAAACAGACCTTTACCAGTAATTTCAGTGAGTAAACTTTTAATTTGGAATATCCAATTGGCACATTTTGGAAATAATTCAACAGGTAGTGCCTTACCTTTGAATAAGCCGGCTTATGTCCACTCACTTCGACCACTGACTCGTGTCTGCCCGTTCGAGCGCCTCGGACCCTCTCGGTCTCAACCTCCAACTCTCTCCCCCTCAACCCTCGGCCAATGCACCAAATGTTACGGGTCCGAAATTGAGGACGAGAGTAAAACAATGATGGTCCAGAAAAGGTCGATCAAACAATTGATTTTAATGAATGCACGCAGCGTGGGGAGACGTACACTGGAAACCATCAGTTGTAAATCCCCACCCAAAAATACACTTCAGATTGCTTTTATAACATCAGGGTATTATGACGCCCCCTCATGCGTTTACAAGTACATAATTTGCATCTTAAGAACATTGTTTGCCTCTTCTACAGACACTGATCAATTCTAAGAGATAAATGCAGACACAGAAGTTCCCCTTTCTGTCATCCTTTTCCAAATATGGTGATGAGGTCCCCATGGACTTGTCCTCCTCTTTGGCCCATCACTGTCAGCTGTTACTAGGCAAACTCAAATGCAACAAGAAGCTGAATACATTCAGGCCTTTGCTCAGCTACTATTTTACTGTAACAATATACTCAGCATATAAGCTTTTAAGATTATAGATTTAACTCAACGATTTAAGTGGTTATAACTGCACCTGTAATAAACATGTTAATATTTGATTATGATAACCCCTGTAATACAAATTATAACATAATGCCAGCAACTTCAATAAATGCTTGGATGAAATGACAATTAATGCAATGATAAAGATGATGGTTATGTAAAATAATCCCTGTAATTCCACAGTCTAGTTCTGGTAAAGTAAAAGATTATGTTCAAAGTTTTAGGCCCTGGAGGCCAAGAGTTGTGTGTAGAGGCGAACATGACTTAGAAAAGGACATTTATGGGCACATTTTGTCTAAGGTGGGGAGAATTGTCCCACATGTGTTTATTTCTCTTCTCTTTTAAGAGGACATACGCACTTAACTGGGTGTTGTCTACTTCCTCTTTCTGATTCTAAAAAGCATGTTTGATAAAATACTCTTAGGAAAGCGTATTTGGAGTGATTTTAATTGTGTGAATGTTGTGAGTACTGGATTTGAGTGATTCTGTGTGATTTGTACAAAATAATAAACAAGTAATAATAACACTACGTGGGTTCATAGCAGAGTGCGGGAAAAAGAGGAAGTCTGAGAGAAGAGAGTTTGTGTGTGTGCGTCAAACAGGAAGTCTGATGATAGCTTGTGAGCTGGTGAGAGACGTTGCAACATGAAAACAGAGGAATTAGAGACTGAATGCCTTAAAAAAAGTAATAAAATGATATTAATTACATGTTTATTGTGTCAATACAGGTGGACTCTCCTCAACCTGAAAACATGACTACAGCGGCAAAAGGATAGATTAACAGAATTGGGATGAGAAACAGGCCAGTCTTTGGCTTAAAAAATTTTTTACAGCTTGACCTCTCATTTTGTCCCGACCCTGAGAAGAAGCTTAAAGGACAGTTAATCTCCCGATGAAGACCGACAGAACATCGTGGAATTGAAGAGTTAACAGCAGGCAAAAGACAGTGCAACTGAACCATAACACTGACGACTCCAGCAGCAGCATGAAAGGAAGCACGTGATGCAACATGCACGGTGAACTGCAGGCTGGTAAGAACAGTGTGACATGACTGTCTGAAGGCACTGGACGTGATATTTTGCCATGCTGGGAGTAACCTAGAAGAAAAGACTGAAAAGATCAATGGAGAAGAAACAGAGGAGCAGAACAATCTGAGTGGGACTGTGTTTGCTGGAGATTTCAAGACAACACAGGACACTGTGAGAAGAGGGACAGGGACCAGTCAGAGGTCAAGCCCGGACGAGTTTGAGTGCAAGAGTACAGGATATAATTGGATTGAAAGTGAAGGCTGAACTCATGGAGGTTTAGGGATGTCCACGACATCACAACAAAGAGGTAAACAAAAAAGAAAAGGTAAAAATAAAGAGAGGAACTAACTGACAATTACATTAATGAGTAGAAAACACACATACACATTGTTACATGTGAAATTGTTTTTGGAAAGAATCAGAAGTGAGAGAGTTTGAATCCAAAACTCAATGAAAAGATGCAGGAATTAAACCTGATTATGAAATACATATGCAATGAAGAAGCATGCTTACACTGAACATTAACATGACCACATAACATGAACGCAAGGAAGAGCACGCTTACATTTATATACATGACATAATTGGTATTTCTGACCGGAAAGAGAGGGAAACGGGTCATTTAAGTACTGATGATAATAATGAAAATGTCTCAGTTTTGTTATTTTTAGATGCAAAGAAGACCTGGATCAATTTTCCACGTGCAGCGGTCGGAAGAAAGTTATAGGTTAACATTACTGGAAATGTTCAGGCAAGTTTCTGGTTGAATTGTTTACAGCGCCATGTGTTACTAAACCTCACTAGAGAGCTCTAACTCCTGGCTGAACACAGAGGAATGCTGTTATTTAATGTGGGGAATCAAAATTTGGGTTAGCAAACCTGGGAAAGAGAAAACTGACTGTTTAAGTTGGAAAATTGTGAAGGAGTCTGGAACACTGCCAAAAGAAACATATACAAACTAACACACACAAACAGAAAATGCATTAACCTTAGAATTACAAGAGAGCTCATGAAGACTAGACAGCATGTTGAGCATGTGAGTCTGTTTATCATCTTGTCCAAATCGCTTAGTGTGTAGTAGTTTTTAGAAAAGAAAATTAGAATTTAGTGATGATGGTGTGCAAATTGTGTGGCTTTTAACAAGATTTTCTGTGTATTGAGCAGGTGAAATTATGTCAGTTGACCTCAGACTGTCAGGATGCTGAAGAACCTGAGGCAACTGAAATATGATGTGGGGAAAATGAACAGAGAGAGTGATTTAAGTCTGATTTCAGACTATGTAAGTATTAGTTAAGCCAAAAGTAGGGCAAAACTTTTGTGGCCCTGAAGTTCTAATCCCAACAACATATGGATAGATTAATAAGCAAAATGTTCTGTGTTTAAGATTTTTGAGGTTGTTGTTGTAGTGATGGGTTGATTGGGTCAGTTTGGTTTGGGTGTTGTTTTATTTTAATAGAGGGAGTTTTATTAAACATGGACATGTCTAAGGGGACCCATTATTTTTGTAACAGTGAACTTAGAGAAAACCAGGCAGGTGATTTTGTTTTGTGCTTTGATGAGCTAATAATCAGCTCTCTTTTTCTCATTTTTGTTTTAAGCAGGCCTGAAGGGGAGTGAATTAACAGCGCTGAAAATTTTCGGGAGAACAAATATAAGGTGACTTTTCCAGATTACAATGGGCAGAGGAGAAGGCTACCTGTGGGGACCTGATCAGGTTGTAAGTCCCTGTCTAAAAGGATTGTAGCGACTCAATCCAGTCCAAGAGCATAAAGAACTCTTTACAAAAAACAAAACGAAATAAAACAAATGAATGAGCTCACGTTGCTGAGGGTGGCGAATCTGATTATTTGCGCGGGACTCTCCACTATCAGCAATATCTGGTGTAAATGTGTGTGACTGAATGTGTGTGACTGGACCAAGGTTACGATGAATAAATGTGGACAAACAATTTACCATGCCAGGAAGAGAAAGGGGATGCTTTGCTTTGCTTTTGGCCGGAGCAGGAGGTGGAGAGAGAACAGAGGGGAGACTGAAGGTTTACATAAATGATATGACTAACCTTTTTCTTTTACTTTCCTAAGCTAGGGTGAAGCATTTTGAGTTTGACACATAAGATGTGTCAAAAGGGGGATTTAAGGTTTAATTTGAAATGGGTTTTAGGATCATTTTATGACTTTTGGGGTTTTTGATAATTTAGATATGGTAAAACTGAGGCAGAAATTGTTATTTTCATGTTTAAGTTAAAGGATTAAAATGAACTTAATCCTGTTTAGAAGATAAAATGCCGGTGTTCATAAGAAGCTGTACACCAAACTTAAAGGGAAACTGCGGGACACTTTCAATAAAAGATATGCTTTGGGGAAAACTAGCGAAGATTTTAGGAGTAGAAAAGGTTTTATTTCTTTTTGATTTCTAGAATAAGTGGTTATAATGCAGGCTTACACATACAGATATTACATAGATTTATTTCTAGGGTAGAGGTGAAACACAGTTTGCTTTGTCTTTGTGTAGGAACTGATGATGCAGAAGCTGTAAAGATAGACATGCCATGAATAAGTTGATAGGAAACATGTCGAGACAGCCATATAGGGGAAATGTGGTATGTGTGTTGAAAAGAGGAAGTAAGTTTTGTACAGGACATGCTTGAGATGATCAGATGAGAGAAGGAGAGAGCTTCTTAAGAGGGTGTTAAAAGTGTTGCTTACCCAAATGAATAACACTGAAGATTATATACGTAGAAATGATTTTTATACACATTGCGATTGTGCTCATGAAGGAGTTGATGCCCAGTCTATTGAAGGTTTTAAGCTTTGTTTGGCGCGATGTCCAGACAATCTGTTGTGTAAGTGACTTGGAGCATAGAAGGATAAACCGCATACACGCTTACAAACACATAGAATCCATAAGCCTGCCAGGCCAAAGGCCTGAAACTCATTTAGCTTCTAACTGCATTTTAGTCTACTTGGTAACAGATGACAGGAGATTAGTTAAAGAAGAGCATACGCCTCAGGGACCATGTAGGCGTGAAACTTATTGCCTTGTATGGAAGGTGTGATAGAAAGAGGAACCTCTCTGTCTAATTTTAGGGGTTTAAGATTGACCATTTGCTGTAACTGATGCATATTATGTTCATTTGTGACGCATGAAGGGGCGTAACCCTGATGAATGAAACCATTCTGAATTGAGCTGTTCGGAGAAGATCTCTGTCTGTTTTTATGCTCAGATGGTGATGGTATATATCTTACCCTGGGTGTGTTTAATAAAACTAAAAGTGTTGCTCACACACATGAAGAGCATTGAGATTAAGTAAAGTTAATATAAAGGACAGAGCCCAGAACATGATGAACACAGTAGATTAGTGAGGTGTAGCAGAGAGAGGCTTTTTGTTTTCTATCCTTTACAGGAGAGGATTTCAGGACCACAGCGACCACAGGGGTGGCAAGAATCCTGGAAGCCCGAGACTGAATGGAACCAACCAGAGAAAGGAGAAGAACAGAGCACAAAGACACCTAGTTGTTTATATTGCAAAGAAGATCAAAAGCTTGTTAGACATAGGTTATAATGAGAGCATAAAAGTAATGAGAGGGACTTTAGGAATTGTTGCAGGATTTTTATGTTATGTAACTTGCCCAAACACAGTGCGCTACCCGTTAAAGGGGGCGAAGAAACCAGGCCTAAGTTTTAAAGATGAAACGGGTTAACTTTATAGAGGCTGTTTCTGTCACGGTCCTGGGTCGGTGACCCAGTGTTTTGAGTTTCTTGTGTCTCTGAGTTTTGTATTATGATCTCAGTTCCCTTTGTTCCCCAGTTTATTCTTTAGTGTCTTAGTTTGGCTCTCTTGTATTCTCTTTAGTTCTCTGAGTATTTAATAGCTCCCCTCTGTGTCTTTGTTGTTGTTCTGTGTTTCTTAGTGGCTCTGTCTCCCCTAGTCTAGTTTGCGTCTGTGCTACTTCCTGTTTTAGTTTGAAGGTCCATGTCTCTTGTGAGTGTATTCTACTTTGCTCCCTCGTCTCGTCAGTTCTGATTTCTCCCAGCTGTGCTCCCCTTCTGTGTCTCATTCCCCTCGTTACTTCCCAGTGTATTTTAGCCCTGTGTTTCCCTGTGTCAGTGTCGCGTTCTCCCTCATGCTGTGTGTTTCTCCCTATGTGTGTATTGTTAGTTTTGTCTCAGTTTAGGTTTTTGTAGATGTTCTTGGTTCAGCAATAAACGCTGCCTTTTGAGTTCAATCCCGTTTCTAGTGAGTTTGCGTTTGGGTCCAATTCCTGCCTGCACACAGCGAAACATGACAGTTTCCAAAGGTTGAGAAAATAATCTAGGACCGTTTACCAGGAAAAAGCTAATTGTATCTTTTGGAGTTTATAGTGTGCACTGAGGGAAGTCAGGAATAGTTTTAAACTGGGATTCTAGTTGAAAAAGGGGTGTAGGAAGTAGATTTAGGGCAGCTCACAGCCTGGCATAAACGCAAGGTGCTGTCTCACAGCTTGATTTATTTGTTTGATTTATTTTTATGACAAAATAATAAGGAAACATTGAAAACATACAACCCGTTGAGGGGACAGATAAGGTTGGACAAGTGAAAGGTTTTGTTTTGTTTAGTATAATCTCTTTTGTTATATTTTAGCTTTTAACATGGGACATGCCTCTCTGGAGCTTCTCTCCTGATGCTACCCCTGGCAAAAAACCCTTCTCCATAGAGACTATGTCAGCTCCCAGACAGAGAAAAACAACCTAAAAGCCAGCAATAAACATCTTAAACATAATCAATCACAAAGAAAGAACAATACAGAATCCACATGTGAACCAAAGAGTAAAACAGTGAAATGTGGATTAGTAAATACTAGGTCTCTCTCCTCAAAAAGTCTCTGTTATCTCACCCCAACCGGTCGCAGCAGATGGCTGCTCCTACCTGAGCCTGGTTCTCCCGGAGGTTTCTTCCTGTTAAAAGGGAGTTTTTTCTTCCCATTGTTGCCAAAGTGCTTGCTCATAGGGGGTCATATGATTGTTGGGTTTTTCTCTGTACGTATTAAGCGCCTTGAGGTGACTTTTGTTGTGATTTGGCGCTATATAAATAAAATTGAATTGGATTGTATTGAAGTAAACTTAATGTGATAAATTAGGAATTATGTTGTGTTTCTTACAAAACACAAAAAGGGGGAGAACTGTCAGGAAATCAATATCCTTAGTATCCTTATTTTCCTATTATATTGTTTTATGTACTTTAATAATGAAGGCTTGTAGAGCAAGGCCACCTTTGACTCACAAACTAAGTGCTCAGCCAGACTGAACAACAGGAAGTTGTAGTGCACAGGCATATTAATAGATAAGACACAGAAAAGAGGAACTTTCCATATAAGCAATGTTTGAAACTGTGTGACATGTAAAGTAACAAAATAACACCTATATGAGACACAGCTTATGATTCTAATGTTAGAGCTCTTGCAACTGGCGTTTGAGCTGTGCAGGAGTCTCTCTCTTCCGGAAGATGATTGAATAAAAAGAAATATAAATGTTTTAACACACTATGAGTCGGTTTTCTCTGTTCTATAATGGGGACAAAAGGATCGGGGTTCAATAACTGTCGTCATGGTAACGGCCGTGTACGTACCACCTGATGCTAATGCTAACTCAGCCATGGATAAGCTGCACAAGGCAATAAGCAGTCAGCACAACTCCTATCCCAATGCAGTGCACGTCATAGCTGGGGACTTCAACTATGCTGACTTAAGGTCAGTATTCCCCTGATTTGAACAACATATTAAATGTGTAGCAAGGGGGAAAAACATACTGGATAAAGCCGACAGCAACATCCAAAAAGGCTACAGAGCAACCCCTCTACTAGTGCTGGGCGATATGACGATATATATCGTGTGGACGATAGAAAAGTGTCTATCCTGCCATATGTCTTCTATCGTTTATATCGTTTCTAACCCGAATTTTACAAATTATTACATAAAATATATTGTAACGTTCTCAAGAACCAGACGTTTTGGTCTCAGTTTGTCCGTTTATTCGGTGCCATAGGCAAACGGGCCGTTAACTCCAGGGAGAGTGCTCTCATATAGCACCTCACTTCAGCCCTGCACAGTCACACACAACAACAACAAGGACCCCCCTCCCCTTCCTGCACACATTAACTCCCCTTTTCCCTGCAGCACAACCAAACATGCAACTTAAAGAAACAACAGCGTGCAGAGATAACCAACCTGACTGTAACATAACATTTAACCATCGTTACACTGCCCCCCCAGCAATAAGTTCCTCATCCCCAAGGGAACAACACAGTCTCTGAGGCGGGGTGGTAGCCTACCTTCCCTCCTTGACCTCCTGAGCCCCTGGGGTGTACATGGAGCTTCGGGGCTTTGAGGTGAAGAGTCCGAGGGAGGGGAACGCAGCTCCGGCCAGGGGTCCCTCTGTGCAGGGTCATGGGAGCTCTGTACATGTCCCTCAGGGAAGGAGGGGAGGGACTGCCCCCTATAGGGGGCCATCCGGTCCCTGTGCAGCGCTACTTTCCTCCCTCTAGGAGGCAACTGCACCCTGTAAACAACTTCCGCCACTCGCTCCAGGACGCTGCAGGGCCCCACCCAGCTGCTATCCAGTTTAGGACACCGTCCTTTCTTTCTCTTTGGGCTGTAGACCCACACCAGCTCCCCAGCACGGAAGTGCCTCCCCTTAGTGGTGACGTCATAGGAATGTGCAGAATCCAGCCGGTCCTGCAGCCTCCTTGCGTAGTCCCGGCCTGGTGGTGCCTCTGGCACGTCCGGGGGCTTCCCAAAAGCCAACTCTGCAGGAGTTCTCAGCTCTCTCCCTAACATGAGCAGGGCAGGTGTACATTGGGTGGAGTCTTGCACTGCCGACCTGTAGGCCATGAGGATAAGGGGAAGATGGTAGTCCCAGTCCCGTTGGTGTTCTGAGGTAAGGATGGCTAGCTGCT
The DNA here is from genome assembly GCF_013358895.1 of Oreochromis aureus. Lineage (NCBI taxonomy): Eukaryota > Metazoa > Chordata > Actinopteri > Cichliformes > Cichlidae > Oreochromis > Oreochromis aureus. The sequence goes on along the minus strand of NC_052942.1, from coordinate 42,033,244 downwards.
GGGCCAGCGTCCTGTTAAACCTTTCCACCAGTCCATCGCTTTGGGGGTGAAGTGGGGTGGTGCGGGTCTTCTTAATCCCAAGGCGTTCACACATGGCAGCAAATACCTTGGACTCAAAGTTACGCCCCTGGTCACTGTGGAGGGTCTCTGCTGTTCCAAAGCGGCTGAACATCCCCTCCACTAATGCCTCAGGGACAGTCTCAGCCTCCTGATCTGGGATGGCATATGCTTCCGGCCACTTGGTGAAATAGTCCATGGCCACAAGGACATAGCGGTTTCCTCTGTCTGTACGAGGAAATGGGCCCATGACGTCCACAGCTACTCGCTCCATTGGAGCTCCTGCTGGTTGCTGCTGAAGCTGAGCCGGGACTGGTCCTGTGGCCCTTTGTGCGAGGAACATGCATCACAGCTGCGGCAAAAGTCTTCCACATCCCTCCGCTGCTGACCCCAGTAGTAGCCCTGGCGGAGGCGGCGGAGGGTCTTGGAGACCCCAAAGTGGCCGGAGCCAGTGCTCCCATGGCAGGCTTCCAGCACAGCTGACCTCAGCGACCTTGGCACCACAACCTGCCACCTCTCCTCCCTGTGGCAGGATCCTTCCAGGCACGTTCCAACACCCCTCCTTCAGCCTGAGAGCTGTAAACTTGGCCCACAGCCCCCTGGTACAGATGGAAAACCCAGTGACCTCATCCCAAAGGGGTCGCTCCTCCTTCTCCGGCCACTGCAGGACTGGCAGCAGGTCAGTGTCTTGTTCCTGCCGTGCCCTCCACTCCGCTGCACCCACCACCAGAAGAGCCCTGCAGGTGAGCTGTGTCGCTCCATCCATTGTTGTGAGTTCCCGCTCTGTCTCCTCTCGCTTCTCACAGTAACGGCAGCCAGCTGCAGCACATGGGCGGCGAGAGAGGGCATCTGCGTTAGAATGGTGCGACCCTGCTCTGTGCTCCACAGTGAAATTGAAGGCTTGGAGCTCTTCCAGCCAGCGAGCCACCTGTCCCTCTGGCTCCCTGAAAGACATCAGCCACTGGAGGGCGGCATGATCAGTTCTGATAACAAATGATGTGCCACACAGGTAGTACTTAAAGTGTCTCACCCCTGCCACCACGGCCAGCAGCTCTCGTCGTGTGACACAGTAGCGCCCGCTCACTCCTGTTCAGGACCCGGCTGAAGCACGCCACCACCTTCTCACCTTCCGCCCAACCTGCGACAACACAGCTCCCAGCCCCACATTGCTTGCGCCAGTGTCCAGGACAAAAGGCAGGGTGGGGTCAGGGGGCGAGGACTGGGGCCTCTGTCAGTGATCTGCGGAGGGTGTTGAATGCCTGCTGCCAGTCCTGGGTCCAGATGAAGTCACGGTCCTTCTGCAGCAGGTGGAAGAGTGGTGCAGCTATAGAGGAAAAGCCCTTCACAAACCTCCTGTAATAAGACGCCAGTCCTAGGAAGCTTTGAGCTGTTTCTGGTCCGCTGGTGTGGGCCACTCAGTAATGGTGTGAATTTTCTCCTCCAAAGTGCCGATGCCCTCCTGACCCAGCTTTAGGCCCAGAAACCCACCTCCCTCCTCATGAAGTGGCACTTGTCGGGGTGCAGTTTTGGGCCTGCAGCCGCCACCCTCCCCAATACTTGTCTCAGGGCATCCAGGGCAGCATCAAAGGAGCTCCCGTGTACTCCCGTGGTCGATTATCTTGTTAATAATTTTACCTCCTCACTACGTACGACTCTGGATACTGTAGCTCCTGTGAAAACTAAGGCCTCAAATCCAAAGTCCCTGACTCCGTGGTATAATTCTCAAACACGTAGCCTAAAGCAGATAACTCGTAAGCTGGAGAGGAAATGGCGTGTCACAAATTTAGAGGATCATCATTTAGCCTGGAGAAATAGTTTGCTGCTTTATAAGAAAGCCCTCCGCAAAGCCAGAACATCTTACTATTCGTCACTGATTGAAGAAAATAAGAACAACCCCAGGTTTCTCTTCAGCACTGTAGCCAGGCTGACAAAAAGTCAGAGCTCTACTGAGCCAACCATCCCTTTAACGTTAACTAGTAATGACTTCATGAACTTCTTCACAAATAAAATTTTTATCATTAGAGAAAAATTACCAATAATCATCCCACAGATGTAATATTATCTACAGCTACTCTTAGTACCATCGATGTTAAGTTAGACTCTTTTCTCCAATTGATCTTTCTGAGTTAACTTCAATAATTAATTCCTCCAAACCATCAACGTGTCTTTTAGACCCCATTCCTACAAAACTGCTCAAAGAAGTCCTGCCATTAATTAATTCTTCGATCTTAAATATGATCAACCTATCTCTAATAATCGGCTATGTACCACAGGCCTTCAAGCTGGCTGTAGTTAAACCTTTACTTAAAAAGCCATCTCTAGACCCAGCTGTCTTAGCTAATTATAGGCCAATCTCCAACCTTCCTTTCATATCAAAAATCCTTGAAAGAGTAGTTGTCAAACAGCTAACAGATCATCTGCAGAGGAATGGCTTATTTGAAGAGTTTCAGTCAGGTTTCAGAGCTCATCACAGCACAGAAACAGCTTTAGTGAAGGTTACAAATGATCTTCTTATGGCCTCTGACAGTGGGACTCATCTCTGTGCTTGTCCTGCTAGACCTCAGTGCTGCGCTCGATACTGTTGACCATAATATCCTATTAGAGCGATTAGAACATGCTGTAGGTATTACAGGTACTGCACTGCAGTGGTTTGTATCATATCTATCTAATAGACTCCAGTTTGTACATGTAAATGGAGAGTCCTCTTCAGACACTAAGGTCAATTATGGTGTTCCACAGGGTTCAGTGCTAGGACCAATTCTATTTACATTATACATGCTTCCCTTAGGCAGCATCATTAGAAGACATAGCATAAATTTTCACTGCTATGCAGATGACACGCAGCTCTATCTATCCATGAAGCCAGGTAACACACACCAATTAGTTAAACTGCAGGAATGTCTTAAAGACATAAAGACCTGGATGGCCGCTAACTTTCTGCTTCTTAATTCAGATAAAACTGAGGTTATTGTACTCGGCCCTGAAAATCTTAGAAATATGGTATCTAAGCAGATTCTTACTCTGGATGGCATTACCTTGGCCTCCAGTAACACTGTGAGAAACCTTGGAGTCATTTTTGACCAGGACATGTCCTTCAATGCACATATTAAACAAATATGTAAGACTGCTTTCTTCCATTTGCGCAACATCTCTAAAATTAGAAATATCCTGTCTCAGAGTGATGCTGAAAACTAGTTCATGCATTTATTACTTCCAGGCTGGACTACTGTAATTCACTATTATCAGGAAGTCCTAAAAACTCGCTGAGAAGCCTTCAGCTAATCCAAAATGCTGCAGCAAGAGTACTGACAGGGACTAGAAAGAGAGAGCATATTTCTCCTGTTTTGGCTTCCTTCATTGGCTTCCTGTTAAATCCAGAATTGATTTCAAAATCCTGCTCCTCACATACAAGGTCTTAAATAATCAGGCCCCATCTTATCTTAATGACCTTGTAGTACCATATCACCCTATTAGAGCACTTCGCTCTTGCACTGCAGGCCTACTTGTTGTTCCTAGAGTATTTAAAAGGAATGGGAGGCAGAGCCTTCAGTTTTCAGGCCCCTCTTCTGTGGAACCAACTTCCAGTTTGGATTCGGGAGACAGACACTATCTCTACTTTCAAGATTAGGCTTAAAACTTTCCTTTTTGCTAAAGCATATAGTTAGGGCTGGACCAGGTGACCCTGAATCCTCCCTTAGTTATGCTGCAATAGACGTAGGCTGCCGGGATTCCCATGATGCATTGAGTTTTTCCTTCCAGTCACCTTTCTCACTCACTATGTGCTAATAGACCTCTCTGCATCGAATCATATCTGTTATTAATCTCTGTCTCTCTTCCACAGCATGTCTTTCATCCTGTTTTCCTTCTTTCACCCCAACCGGTCGCAGCAGATGGCCGCCCCTCCTGAGCCTGGTTCTGCCGGAGGTTTCTTCCTGTTAAAGGGAGTTTTTCCTTCCCACTGTCGCCAAAGTGCTTGCTCATAGGGGGTCATATGATTGTTGGGTTTTCTCTGTATTTATTATTGTTATCTACTGTACAATATAAAGCGCCTTGAGGCGACTTTTGTTGTGATTTGGCGCTATATAAATAAAATTGAATTGAATTGAATTGAATTGAATAGAAGGTCATCCAGGTAGACCAGACACCGTTGCCGTGGAACACCAGCCAGCACACTGTCCATCAGCCACTCAAAGGTAGCAGGAGCATTACAAAGACCAAAGCTCAGGACTTTGAACTGCCATAGTCCCCTGTTGGTGCAGAAGGCTGTCTTCGGTCTGGACTCAGGGGACAGTGGCACCTGCCAGTAGCCACTCCGCAGGTCAAGGGTGGAGAACCAGGAGGATCCGGCTACTAAATCGAGAGACTCGTCAATCCTGGGAAGGGGTTAAGAGTCCTTTTTTGTCACTTTGTTGAGTGGTCTGTAGTCCACACAGAAACGCATCCTTGGGCTGTTTTTCTTAGGCACCATCACCACAGCGGAGGCCCACGGGCTATCAGATGGCTCTATGATGCCCGCCTTCATCATTTCACACAACTCTCTGTCAGCAGCCTCCTTATGAGCCAGGGGCAGGCGGCGGGGGCGCACTTTAATAGGCTGGGCATCCCCGGTCTCAATGACGTGCTCCACCAAGTGTGTCAAGCCAACATCACTTTCCTTCAGGGCAAAAATGTCTCCAAACTCTTTTAGTACCTGCCATAGACTCTCTTGCTGCTGTGGAGTCAGCCCCTCACAGTTCTTTGACCAGATGCTCCTCACTGCTGAGAGCCTCTCCTCCTCCCCCGCTTGCTGTTCTGCTGGCGGGTCTGCGGGGGTCTCCGAGGTGGAGGTGGACGCTGCAGCAGATGCTGGGCAGACCGGGGGAGGAATAAGCTGCACCTTCTTCCCATCAGGGAGTATGAGGAAGCCTTTGCCCAAGTCCAGTACACCACCAATGGCTCGCAAAAAATCCAGCCCAAGGATGCAGGCATCCTGCACGTCAGCCACCCAGGCAGCATAAGGCACACCGAGGTCTCCCACCTTAAACTGGAACACTCCCCTCCCTCTAATTGGGGCCAGATCCCTGGTCACAGTCTTAAGTCGCACATTAGTTGGTTGCACAGCAGCTCCGGTTGGGACAACATCGGGTCGGACCAGCGTTGCATTGGACCCCGTATCCAGAAGGGCTGTACAGGACACCCCCGCAATCATCACTGGAACCTGGCAAAAGTCGCCAACCTGGGTCCAGCCCACAGCGATGACCGCACCGGGTGGAAATGGCGGTGGTGTGGGGATGTCGTTCTCCCTGGCCCGTGTACCCCTACCTACACGGGCCCGTGGGCGTTTCCCTGAGCCGCTGCAAGCTTGGGGCACTGCCTGATGAGGTGTCCGACTTGTCCACATCCCCAGCAGCTCTGTGGTCGGCGGCGTGGGCCAGCCCAAGGGGAAGGTGACTGCAGAGAAGCCGTCTCAACCAAACCGCACAGGCCCGCTGGCATCTCCATCTGCTCCACAGGTGCTGACATAGCCCTCACCACATGTGTGTCATCAGCGCCCCCAGAGGATCCTGCAAGCATCTCCCTCTCCAACGCTAGCTCCAGGGCCGCACTGAGCGTGGCTGGTCGAGCAAGCTGAGTTTGCATACGGAGCTCTTTAGGGCTCAGGGCCTGTAGGAACTGGTCCCGAGCTAACTCCGCCTGCACTGATGGTGGCATGCTGTCATACGCCCTCCGGCAAAGACACTCGACTTCATGGGCCAAAATGCGAAGGGGCTCTCCTGGCAATCTGCGTCTGTTGTGGAACTCCGACCTCAGCAGCACCGTTGGTTATACTGCCCGAAACGTCTCTGAAGTGCCCCAACCAGAGCATTATAATCTCCCCTTTGCTCCTCGGTCAGCAGCAGCAGGCATGCAGCTGCATCCTCACACAGGCACAAAGCCAATTGGAGAGCTTTATGTTCCTCAGACCAGCCAGCTGCAACAGCTAACAGCTCAAACTGTGCAATAAACACTTCCCATGGCGCCTTGCCGCTGAACTTAGGCGTTTTTATGTTCGCCGCAGCTTGCTGGGCGCCGCCATGTTTGTTTACATCACGTGACGGCGCGCCAAGCGAGGTCGACTCCCTCCCACCGGAATCGCGGCCACGGTGCGAAAAGGTCCCAAGCCTAGTCAAACCTGGAGAAAATCCAGCCTCAGCAGACAGCCGCAGCGCCATTTCCCTCACTCTATGGGCAGGCAAGCGTGGGCGAACCTCCCTCTCCTCCGTCTCCCTCTTAATCTTGTCCGGCAACATCCTTGTGTCTCGTGACGGTCAGCGTCGCCAGCAACAGGTTGTCGGGCATTTCAGGTGGTCGTTCTTCACTTCTGACACCAGTGTAACGTTCTCAAGAACCAGACGTTTTGGTCTCAGTTTGTCCGTTTATTCGGTGCCATAGGCAAACGGGCCGTTAACTCCGGGGAGAGTGCTCTCATACAACACCTCACTTCAGCCCTGCACAGTCACACACAACAACAACAAGGACCCCCTCCCCTTCCTGCACACATTAACTCCCCTTTTCCCTGCAGCACAACCAAACATGCAACTTAAAGAAACAACAGCGTGCAGAGATAACCAACCTGACTGTAACATAACATTTAACCATCGTTACAATGTCATTAACCCTTTACAACCGGTCGGAGCAGGCAAACTCCGTTTTCCCTAACTATTTTTAAATCCCTGTAGAACTGTAACCACGTAAGGTAGCGCAATAATGTTTTTTTTGCATATGAAACCGTAGGAGTTGTACTTACGTCTTATTCCATTAGCTTGCCCTAGGTCACGGTTTTCTTCCACATATAGCTTTGCAAAAAATTGCATAAAAAGCACTTCCAGCAACAAAAACATAATATTCCAGACTTGCAGCAACAAAAACACAATATTCCAGAAACAGGCTTTGCCGATCCGATCAGCTGTTCATAACACTTCCTACATTGGAATATAAGTCAGCGCGAACTATCTTATGTCCGCCATTACCTGTCTGAAACCGGAAGTGATGTTATTTTCGCGGAAAATGTAGTTTTTTAAGCTTCAAAGTCCATGTTGGTATTTTTAAAAGTCATGTTTGACTTTATGCTCTTCTGTATCATTTCTGGGATGCTTAGAAGTCAAATTGCACTGTTGTAAATAGTTTATTTTGATGCACATGCTGTGTTTTTGCAAATTTGCATTTATTTATTTTCATTTTTCCTGTAGTATATAAAAATTTGTGTATCTCAAAAATAAAACTATGAAGACACTCAAAATAAATAAATGTAAAGATAAGCTCTGGAGGACTTGGTTCTATGGTAGGTCTTAAAGGGTTAAATAGCCTGTGCAAATATATTAGTGTTGTCTTCTCACTATACATACTCTTAACTTTATGCAAGAGAAAATAAAGTATGAAAAATGATTTTTTTTGCAGAGAAACTCTGTCTTGTAGTTTCACAAAGTGGTGCTGCTTTACGTGCACCCGGATTTGCGACATCCTTTACAGTAACTCAAAACAAAGACTGCACCCTCTCCACTCACTGTTTAAAGACTGCATACTTTCCAGATGACCACAGGTCAGGTGGTATATCGTGATATATATCGTTATCGTGGTATAAAATAATTCATATCGTGATAAATATTTTTTCCATATCGCCCAGCACTACCCTCTACCACACTTAGGTTTGTCAGACTACATGTCCATGCTGCTGATCCCTGCATGCAGTGCACTGCAGCCAGATCTGATCTGAAAAGAGGTATCAGAGAGGCCAAGGCAGTGTACAAAAGGAGGATTGAAGACCACTTCAGCAACAACGACTCACGACAGGTATGGCAGGGAGCTCAGCACCTAACTAACTACAAGCCTGGCAATACCACGTTGACTGAGGGCAATGTGGCGCTTGTGTAGGAGCTGAACCACTTTGTTGCATGCTTTGAGGTGAAGGGACCAGAGGCAGCAGCAGCTAAAACATCATACGGCTGCAGCAGCCCAAGACTCACGGTGCAGGAATATGACGTGAGGTGCACACTGAGGGCAGTGAACCCCAGGAAGGCCCCTAGTCCAGATGACGCGACCGGGAGAGTCTTAAAAGGATGTGCAGACCAGCTGGCTGGGGTCTTCACTAAGCTCTTCAATGCTTCACTGTCCCATTCCTGCATCCCGCCATGCCTAAAATCAGCCACAATTGTCCCACTGCCTGAACGCACCAACATTAGCAGCCTCAACAACTACCGACCGGTTGCTCTAACACCTGTTATAATGAAGTGTTTCGAGAAACCTGTTTGACGTCACATCATGTCCTGCCTGTCACCCACATTCGACCTGCTCCAGTTCGTGTACAGAGCTAACAGATCAACTGAAGATGCCATTGTTACAACGCTCCACACCACCATCTACTCCCTGGAACAACAGGGGCATTACGCCAGGCTGATCTTTGTTGACTTTAGCTCTACTTTTAATACGATACACCCGGACAGACTAATAGTAAAACTTCTGGATATCGGAGTTTCTTTTACCACCTGCTGCTGGATCAGGGACTTCCTGTCAGACCGTGTACAGAGAGTTAGAGTGGGGCCTCATCTTTCCTCAGCCTTAACACCGGCTCTCCATAAGGCTGTGTACTAAGTCCCCTACTGTACACTCTATATACACATGACTGTGTCAGTACCCACCCAGACAACGCAGTCATTAAGTTCGCAGATGACGCCACTGTGGGGAGGCTCATCTAAGGGGGCGACAAGGCTGTCGGATTGGTGTGCAGACAACAACTTGGACCTCAATACCACCAAGACAAAAGAACTGGTAGTCGACTTCAGAAGGAGGAAGTCTGTTTTACAGCCCATCAGCATCAACGGGGAGTGTGTGGAAAGAGTGTCCAGTTCAAAGTTCCTGGGTGTGCACATAGACACAGACCTCCAATGGAGCCCAAACACCTCAGAGGTTTTAAAGAAGGCCCAACAGCGTCTCCATTTTATGAGAATCCTCTGAAAAACGGACCTGAAGGAGCTGCTGATTGTGTTCTACCGTTGCTGACATACTGCATCTGTGCTGCGCCATGGCACACAAAAAGGCCCTTCAGAGGATCATTAATATTAGGGATGGACCGATCTAATATAGAGTATCGTGCAGTGTATTTTTTAAATATAGGTGTAATAGAATAGCTTTAGTGTTTTGGTTTTTAAAATTTTAGCATGAACTTATATAAAATGCAGCAAGACATTAAAAATAACAGTTTTATTGATTATAAGATAGCATCACTAAGCACAGGAGTCGAACAACATGCTTGAGGAGGCCCGGAGGTCGACGGCTCAATCGTCCATAACCAAGAAGCTCGGGGGGTCGACCTGAAGGGCAACAGCACAGGAGCCCAGGGTAAAACAGTTCAGGGGGCTGGCCACGTGGAAGGTGGCGGTGACTCAACAGTTCAGGAGGCCGACCGTGAAGCCAGTGGCGGCAACGGTGCAGGTCCAGAGACTGACCATGTGGAAGGCAATGGCAGTATGGGCAAAGCAAATCTGGAGGCCGACCATGCGGAAGGCAACAGCGACGTGGAAACAGTTCTGGAAGCTGACCGCGGAGCCAGCGGCAGCGATAGAGCAGTTCTGGAGGCTGACCGCGTGGAAGATGGCAACAGAGCAGGTCCAAAGGCTGTGTGCTCCGGTGAAAAAGTCCACTCAGCGACCTGGAAGGTGGCCACCGATGCAGAACCTGACATGGACGAGGTTGAGCAGGCTGAGCTGGAGGTGGCCGGGGCAGCGGTGGGGCAGCCGCAGGACCAGACGAGGCAGGACCAGATCAGGGGATGGCAACCACAGGTGACGGAGATGGACCAGATGGTGGCATGGCAATCGGAGGCAATGGAACCGGTGGTGGAGCTGCAGGCGATGGTGTAGAAACCACAGGTGGAGGATCTGGTGGTGGTCATGGTGTCACTGATGATGAATGGGCTCCTCTGACCCCCCAGCAGAGACGAAGGACGATTGAAGCGGTTCCTCTGACCCCCCCAGCAGGAACAGATGGCTGAACGGGCCCCTCGGACCCTCCAGCGGAGACAGAAGACGGCTGGCGAGGTTCTCCAGAACCCCCAGCGGACATGAGGAACTGCTGGCCGGGCTCTCCATAACCCCCAGCCAATGAGGCTGATGGTGGCGTGGAGCCGCGGAGTGCTGAGTTGCCTCACCTGAGCCTCCAGCGGGAGCAGATGCAGGGCCAGAAGGTATGGAGACCCCTGGCTGTATAGGTAGCTGAATTGATGGTTGAGTGGATGACTGAACTGATGGCTGAACTGGCAGTTGAGTTAATAGCTGAGCTGCAACCTGAACAGGAGACAGAGCTAATGGCGACTGAACAGGAGATTGAACAGGAGGCAGGGCTAATGGCTGAGCTGCGGGCAGAGCTGTGGGCAGAGCTGTGGGCAGAGCTGAAGGTTATAGTGAACGTAGAGTAGGTGGTCGTGTTGGTTCTCCTGAGCCTCCAGAACATGTGTTGAGCCATCATCGAAGACAGACACGGGGGCAGATACCTGCTGGACAGCAGCCACTCCCACCCAAGGAGTATGTACGGGTGCGGAGGTCGGGGGCATCCAGGCGGGCTCCACCTCAAGGGGTTTTTTAACTCCATAGTTCCTGAATAAATGGCCTCAGAATATACAGTCTCTATTTCACCAGGCTTGGATGAAGTAATATAAAAGTCTTTGTGACTTACCGCATCTGGTGATGACCGCTGGTGGCGTGGACGTTGCTTCCTCCTAGAAGAGGGAGCGATAGCGGCAGGGGAAGCTGATGGCGATGTGATACAGCTCTAACGCTGTGTGGAACGATAATTATTTCCAGTGCTTTGTAAAAAGCCTGTGCTGCTGTGAGCAGGCCGGGCAGGCCTGCGGGCAGAGTAAAACAGTCACTTCCACTAACCACCGGAGCTCGCTCGGTGAGCGAAGGCTGATGGTAGCGTAAACGCCGCTTTCTCTGGGAAAAGGGAGGAACCGACATTTCTGGTGGCGTTATGTCCGGTGGCTTGTGCTGCAAGTCCTCTGCCAGGTCGGGCAGCAAATCTTCTGGCAGGCCGGGCAGGTGAGCAGTTGGAGTTGGGGATGAGGGTGCAATTTATTGAGAAAAAAGTCCTGTATTAGCGGATGAAGGGAATTCAGTAGCCACGGGAGACCGAAAAATAATCGCTGTAGCTGGTTAGCTACAGTGCGACGATACTCCTCCTCAAGAAAATCCAGCCGCTGGTTACATAGCTGGTCCACGGAGTGAATGATATCCTGCTGGAGTTCTTCTGAGGGGGCGAGTGCTGCTGGGTCCATTGTGTGGTCGTGTCGTTCTGTCATGAAACGGCTGTGGCAGGCAGGATGTAGGACCCAAAATGCAGGACACTCAGAAGGAGGAATAAACTCAAGGAGGCTGCTTTATTGCAGTGGCAAAACTTACACAAAAAAATACTTGCAAAACCAAAAACTAGAAAGTGGGAAGTAGAAACAAAACATTGAGAAACCAAGAAACTGAGCGGGTGGAGGGAGGTTTGGAGTCTTCACACACCCCCGTTCTCTGCGGCCTGCTGGAGCTGGGGGGCTGGGAGGAGGAGTTGGCCGTCCGACTGGGGTCTGGAATGTGGGGCCTCCCTGCTGCTACGGAGTCGGGCGGTCTGCTTCTCCCACTGCAGGAAAAGGGTAACACCACCTGGGTCTGGGTGCAGTTTCCCCCTCCAGGGGCAAGGGTACCCAGACCCGGTTCTTAGAGTACGCTTGGGGAGAGTGATTGTGTGTAGAGTGTCTATTTATGTCTGTCTCCATGTTGGTTGAGTGTGGAATAATTGCTTATGAGAGCATGAGGGTGGGAATGGATGTTTGTATCTGTGTGTGCCTGTATGTCTGTGTCTATATGTCAGGTTGGGTATCAGACGCCACCTCTCTGGGGACATCTCAGGCCCTCCAAGGTTTGAGGCCTATCTCCCCCACCACTTCCCCTGCCGGTGGCGGACGCCTCAGACATCGGTGCGTTGGTGGTTCTGTGTGTCCGGGGTGGGCGCCCAGGTACACACCGGCTCACTCCTTGGCGGCTGCTTATCGGGCGTGGAGCCTGGGGCTCGCTCGGGCCACTTCGGAGGCGGGTGCCCTCGGCCTCTCGGCCCGGAGCTCGGTCACTCAGGCACAGCTGGCTGCCGGCGGAGCTCACGGGCACGCCACTGCAACCCCCTGGCTTCTGCTCGCGGCTGCTGAGTGACCCCTCATCTGGGACTCTCCTCAGCTCTTTCTGGGATAGTGACGCTGCTGCCCCTCTGTTGGTCTTCCTTGGTCTCTTGTGTTCTGGGGGCCTCTGGATGTCTGGAGTTTTGATCTCCTCCATACCTGCGTCATGCCCTGGAGGACGGGGCAGTGGCCCCCCACACCCTCTAGCAGACCATTACATGAAGGAACCTTTAAAAAAAAAAAAACAAGCGCGTCCATGCTCACAGGTGTACACACAGGTGATCACACACAAACTACACCATTTTTGGCTCTTACCTCAAAGCACACTGTGCGCTGTCGATCTTACGTGCTGCACAATAATGTTTAATATTTAGTATTTACTGTCATATTCCCATAGATCATTGTGATGATGTTTATTACTCTCGTTTTCTTCTGCTTGCTTTCTTCTTTCTTTCTCAACAGGTGATCCAGGTGATCGATATATGTATTTTTTGTCTGCTTATTCTGTTGGTTTTTGGTTTTTTGCCCTTTTTCCCCGTCCCTCTTCCCCGCTGTTTTTCTTTCCCTCTTTCTTTCTCCCGTTTCCTTCCCCCAGTCAAGTCTGTCCCATATTCAGCAAGTGAAAATAAAATAAATAATAAAAGGTGAATCAAATGGACCATTACGGCAAGGCTGGGATGGTCCATTTGGTAAAGTAAATCCGTTGGGCATCTTTCTTCGCCTTTAGACAATAATTCTGATGGCAAAAGAGCCAAACGGGACAGGTTAAAAAAAAAAAATAAATTAAAAAAAAAATAAGAGAAACCAAGAAACTAGCCCTGGAGATCTCAGAGAGAAATACACGCAGCATGAGGGGATGAAGCGACACTGACAGAGAGAAACACAGGGCTAAAATACACTGAGGGATAACAAGGGCATGTGACACAGGAGGAGAGCACAGCTGGTAGGAATCACACTTGATGAGACCAAGGGGTGGCAAGGCTAGAGACACAGACATGAGACAAGGGACCATCAATGTAAAATGGCATGAAGACAAGGGGAGCACAAAGAACACTTAAACACTGGAAAAAATAAAAATCCAGAAAAAATCTAAAAATAGATAAACACAAAACAAAAACATGGAGTCACCAGACTGTAGACCCACACAAACAGACTCAAGGACAGCTTTTACAACGGGGTCTGGCCTTCTTCGCGCTAGGAACCATGATACTAAGCGGTAGAAACATTCCATACAGTATTGTTTGACAGAAATGAAGGAAATACAATGTTTTTTTTGTTCATTTGTTTTGTTTTATGAGATGTTTTGATTTGTTGAGTATCTGAGGCTGAGACCACAGGACTGTAAAAACATGATTGTTGGCTTTCGTTAAGATTAGCTATTAAATAACAATTAGCTAATGTTGGACATGAGACTAGTGCCATCTCATTTTGGTAATGTAAATACAATATGGCCAATATTATATTTATTATTATATTAATTATGATTTATTAAAGCAGTGAGCTTGAACTCTGTTTCAAATACTGAGCTTCAGGAAAGATTCAAGCTGCAGTTGTTTATATTTCCTGTCACGGCTTGCGGGGCGAGCCGTGTAGAATTTAACAAAGGACCCATATGTGGATATTGCAGTGAAGTGAGAGGGCTTTATTGAGACTGAGTGATTAACAAACAAAAGATGAGAGTGGCGAGAAACAGAACTTAGAAATAATCTACAGGGTGGACCATTTATATTGATACACCGTAATAAAATGGGAATGGTTGGTGATATTAAAGTCCTGTTTGTGGCACATTAGTATATGTGAGGGGGCAAACTCCTCAAGATGGGTGGTGACCATGGTGGCCATTTAAAAGTCGGCCATCTTGGATACAACTTTTGTTTTTTGAATAGGAAGAGGGCCATGTGACACATCAAACTTATTGGTAATGTCACAAGAAAAACAATGGTGTGCTTGGTTGGCCCACCCTGTATACTGGGAAAACTAAAACCTAAACAACAAACCTGAACACGAGTGGAGACAACAAGCAGGGAGAACAGCACAGGGAGAATTCACAGGATGATGGAAGGAAATGACACAGGGAAAGAACACAGACGAACCAGCTACGCACACAAAGAGGCAATTAGGGAATGAGACACAGAAGGAGGGCACAGCTGGGAGTAATCAGACAAGACGAGACAGGGAAACATAAACTGAATACACTAAGACACAGACCTTCACAATAAAACAGGAAATACACATAGATGCAGACTGGAGAGAAGGAGAACACTGAGGAGCAGGAGGGAGAGCACAGACATGACGGACTGGGGAAACCCAATAAACTAAACAACTTAGGACCGATAGGAACTCCAAGAATAACAAATGAACTTACATGATACAGAAACACAGGAAACGAAGAACGCTGGGTCAAAATGACCCAGGACCATGACATTATCACCTTAAATCTTCACTCAAACACAAGTATCTTTTACCATCATGTATTATACATACAAGACAAACATTGTTCTTTTAATATGTTGGCATTACTAAATCTGTCCGAATACTTACATATATGTGTAAAAAGAAAGTTTATGAGCTGTGATAACTGTTTCTGATAGAATGAAGATCAGACTGATATATTAAATATTTCTTTATTGGGTGAGAAAATCAGACCATGTCATAACTGCTTTAAGTCATACAGAATAGATATCAGAGCCTTAAACAGGCTGACTTCTGCTAAATGGGTCAAACTGGGCAGAAAGTACACAAACACATAACATCCTTATAGAATATGATGTAACACTATAGATCAACTTACCTCAGAATATATAAAGCATATAAACATTTCCAGCAATATGATGCAACAAACACAGCAGTACTACTAATCCAAAATACTCAAAGCTTCGTATAGCTGAACAAAATATGTACATTTATTTTTAGGTCCATTCTGCTGCTGATACATACTTTAAGTTTCTGAATATTAAACTTGTTTCTGCCTTTCATAGTGTGTAACTTGAAGACCCTGAGTACTTTCTCCCACACTGAAAACGCTTGAATGATATAACTATTTGAACATTACCTAATAAGACTGATTCAGGAGAGACAATTAGTTATTTTAAACTTTCCTAGCAGTCCTTCACAAACAGGGAACGGTCTGTCTATTCTCTCCATCTGTCAGCTGCTGCTGGCTCTTCCTCCTCCTCTTCCTCACACACTGCTGAGTTTGTCCTGGTGGATCATCAGGGGTGCAAATCCTCACAGATGATGTGCAGCAGTGGGTCCCTCAGTCTGTCCTCACTCTGGACACTTGCAGTTGTCACACATGGAAATCAAATGTGTGATAAGCTGCAGGATTCAAACACAAGTGTAACTTATAAATACATGTTCATACTTTTATTCCACAATCAGAGAGAAAGAAACAGAGAGAGAGTGTGGGACAGACAGACAGGTGACAGTCTCAGGTGTACACACTGCTACAAAACAGCACAAGAGAAGGAGGATTTAGTGTTTGTGTTATTACGAGTGCTAAACAAGAAGAGTTCCCAGATGGTACAGTGGACACATGTGTGACTCCTGTGATTAAAGCATCTTTCTTTCAGCTTAACGACTGAACCGTCAGCTCGTTCAAACACACATTAAAGTCCGTTTGGCTCGACACCACCGAACAGAGGCAGCAATATAACATAGCTAACATTAACAGTGCAGTGAATCCTGCTTTTGCCGTAATATTCAGGACTGCAAACCGAGCAGCATCACTGACTTTCAGCTTGTTGTGTTTGTGGATATATGACTGACTTTAATTATCCATAAAATCATCACATTCTCTGTAAGATTAAGGTCGACTATTGAACGGCGTATATTTTAAAGTAAAGGCTTTAAAACCAAGTTAGTACAAACATCACTAATGTCACATAACTTTGCCGACATGTGGCCAACAGTAATATTTTAATGTTTTTTGTTATTAAGTTACATAATATTCACTACTTACTTTTGAAAGTTTACTCTTCGGCCGCCCCACTTCAGCCATCTGCTGTTTTTTTTCCGAAAAAAATATCCACATCCACCGCCGCGCTATGAATTGTGGGATATGTGGGGCCACGAAGTCTACACCGGACCCAGCCTTCAAATTTGGGGAAATGAAGGGCGTATTTGTCACCACATTTGGAGTACACTTCAAATTGGGACACCCTTCATCGCGTCGCTGTGACGTAATCGGTCTACAAATGCGCACTACGAATCGTGCGGTCGCTGGATTGGGACACAGCTTCAGTGTCAAGTCGACATCTTAGTCTGTGTCTCATGTTTCCTGTTTTATTTTGATAGTCCCTTTTCTAATGTTTAGTGTGTTCAGTTTTGCTTACTCCCCGTCTCGTTATGTGTGATTACTCCCAGCTGTGCTCTCCTCCTGTTTCCCATTCCCTCATTGCTCCCTTGGGTGTTTAAGCTCTGTGTTTTCTTATTTGTATGTTTCATATAAAAATTCCAACAGAAATATAAATTGTCAGATAATGATGTAAAATATAAAATATAGTGAAGCAACAATAGAGAGAGGAATAAAAGGGAAATCAAAAGCTCAGGAAAAGCAGGCCACCTGTGAGTTGTAGCCTATTTATGTACAGTATAGAGTAAGTGTACTTTGTCACATTCCACCACTGAAAAGCAAAATATCCAGCTTACTTAGTTTTTTTCAGCTTGTTATTAGCACTCAGTGTAAGTTACCATTTTCATTCAAAAAGCTGAAAAACACAGTTCATTTGAGTTCAATTAGAAAACCTGAGTTCAGTCCACTTAATATTTTTAATTAAGCACAATGTTGTACAATGTGTTCATGCTCTTATATCCACCACATACAGATGGCCTTTGAGAGTGACATGGTTGGCGAGAAGAAACCTCCAGGGTGGAAAACAGGGAGTAGAGGGAGAGTGTATTAGGGAGGGAGACGTTCTAATGTTAGCCCTCCGTCTCATTCACCTGCTTTCCCTGCTTTAGCATCACTGCTGAGGAGAGAGAGAGGAAATTTCTCCATTGCAGAGGCAGTCAGGCAGAGGACAGCAGAGGAGAGGAATAAATCAGCCCCAGTCTGGTCTCTGGTGACCACCCGCGGCAAGGGAATAGTGCAGAGAGAGAGAGAGTGTCAGCAAGGGCTCGGACTACAGACGAATAATGTGCTTCCACTGTATTTCCCTCTCCACCCAGAACCAGCGTGCAGTCTAAATCTACCTTCACTCATTTAATGTCATACAATCCCACCCCTCCAATGAACCTGGCCGTGTCCACGCCACCCTCCACCTCCTCTGAGGAATTAGAATTACCTCAACTCTATCTCCCAGCTAAACAGTGTCTGATTTGGCAAATGGTCAAAGTGGCCATTATCTGAAAGCAAAGAGACCAAATCACGATGAGCCTGAGAAGATCAGCAAGGTGGAGGACGATGAAGGCATAGAGAAATGGGCAACATTCATTCCACCTCTTTTCATTTCTGTATTTTATGTATATAAGTTTAGATTAGTTATTTATAGTTGGTTTACACAGCTTTGTGTATGTATGTGTATGCATGTGTAATGTATATATAGACACGTGTGTGTGTGTGTGTGTGTGTGTGTGTGTGTGTGTGTGTGTGTGTGTGTGTGTGTGATTTGCATTGCTGTGCTTGAAAGCCACCGTCTACCGGAACCAAATTCCTTGTATGTGTCTGCACATATACTTGGCCAATAAACACGATTCTGATTCTGAACAGATTATCCCTTTTATAAGTTAAAGACGCCATAAAACTAAACTGAGGACAACGAAATACTGTGAGAACTAATTCTATTTGTTTTCTTGAGTGTTTTCTATGGATTCTGGGTCTGCAGTAAAGACTGGCATCAGATGGTTAAAGGCACAAAACTTTTGTTGCGAAATGAATAAAAAGTCCAATAAATTCCTGATGAAATTCAATTCAATTCAATTTTATTTATATAGCACTAAATTACAACTACAGTCACCTCAAGACACTTTATAATGTAAGGTAGACCCTACAATAATACATTCAGAGAAAAACCCAACAATCATATGACCCCCTATGAGCAAGCACTTTGGCGACAGTGGGAAGGAAAAACTCCCTTTTTACAGGAAGAAACCTCTGACAGAACCAGGCTCAGGGAGGGGCGGGGCCATCTGCTGCGACCAGTTGGGGTGAAAGAAGGAAGACAGGAAGATGGAATAACAGCAGTATAACGAGTGTGTGCATGTTTTAGTGCAGTGGTGTAGTAATACTTATGCCACTGATAACTATGAGGGTGAGCAGATAACTGCAAGAAACCAATTCAAAGGAGAAAAATATAGGTTACTTCACCTGTTTTTTTTCTTTTTTTCTTTCAACAATTTCTCAGTTTCAGTCTAAAAGCATTTCTTATTATCGTCATCTGATTGAAAAGACATTTTTTAAGTTGTAGTATGAATAAAAGCAGTCTTTTGGAGATTTGAATGGATTCAACTGTGAGTGTTGCTCTGCCAGGTTTCAGTTTTATTCAGGCTGCTCTGCTCTGTGAGCCATCAGGGCAGGGCCATGTTTTTCCCTGAAATATAAAAAGGAAACAAAAAGGGAGAACACCAGCCCATGCTCACCCATAAGACACATTTAGTAATCCTTCCAATGATGTCTGAGTCCCAGTGATGGTTACCAGACCTGCAAATACCCCTACAAACAGACACACACACAATCCATTTTTTATTGTATTTGGGTCTGCAGCACTGTATTTCCTCCCCTCTCTTAGTGCCACACAGACACTGCACTCGAAAAACAAAAATCCATATTATCGACCTTCCAGTGTCACCACAATTATTCTTTTGAAACAGCCATTGAAAACAAATTACATCTGCACTGCGTTTTCATCCGATTGCTCTGGGTGAACAATGCTTAGTGGCCAGGTTAGTCTGGCCTTCTCCGACCAGCGCACCGCTCCCTGAAGGTTTGCTGTCCATACCGTAGAGTTGCTAATGACTGGGCTGTGTGTGTGTTAGTCATGAATCTGTTTTCACAGTCACCATAAGAGGACATGACTTTGTTGTAAGATCAAGAAATTAAACAAAAATCCTTCAAAATAACACCAAAATGTTTTCAGGTTCTTCACTGCACACAAGAAGCTGTGTGTGTGTGTGTGTGTGTGTGTGTGTGTGTGTGTAAGCAGCCTTGTGCTGTGTGATCTTATTCAGTGTTAGCGATTTCTTTCTACATGTTTTTTCCTATATGCAGCATGGATTTAATATTGCTGATCTTCAGCTTAATTGGCTGTGTTCTGGCTGGTTAAATTAACCATCAAATACTATGGAAGCAACTATAATTTGAACCCATAGAGCAGTTTTACAAAACCCGAAAGGAGTGGATTCTTATTTTAATGTACTTTCGCTCTCGGAGTGCCAAACTTGGTGAGAACATATATGATTTATATATGAATCAATATGATGTTTAGGAGTGTTTGGAGATGTGGGCATTTACACATTTGGCACTGTAACCCTAACGGACAGGAAGTGATGGTAAAGAATCTCATTTCAATAAGGAGCAATAACTTGGAACAATTGAAAAAGTTTTTTTTAAATATAGAAATTAATGTATTGTTAATGTATAATGTATGTTTTTTCCAATCTGTAACTCCTGTAACTGCTGAACCATTTGGTCAATTGAAAGAATGACCCCAGTTCCTGAAAGAAGCTTTTCAGTGATATTAGGGTCCTTTTGGTAATTCCAGGCACGGCATCACAGCAGCCCCGCGAAGACAACGGTTGGTTCGGAGAAGACAGAGTGAGTGAATGTGATGGAGCTCTACAGGAAACAGACATTTGTTCAGGCATTTGTGTTCTTTTTACCATGTTTTTTTTAAATTGTTTTGTTATTGCTGTTTTCTGTGTCATTTGCCAAAATTTGGATGTGGCGCTTTCAGAGGAACCATTGGAATGTTCCCATTTCACTAATGGATCAAGAGTTACGGTAGTTTGACCTAAAAATTTGACCTGTGGGTTAAACCATGCAAAGTGGAGCCTGACTGGCTCAAAGAAGGGGAGCAGGAAGACGACTGAACTAGATTAATGATGTCAGCATTGAGATTGACAGAGTGGGAAAATGATAGAGATGCAAAACACACAAAGTAGCTTAATTCAATTCAATTCAATTCAATTTTATTTATATAGCGCCAAATCACAACAAAAGTCGCCTCAAGGCGCTTTATATTGTACAGTAGATAGCACAATAATAAATACAGAGAAAAACCCAACAATCATATGACCCCTATGAGCAAGCACTTTGGCGACAGTGGGAAGGAAAACTCCCTTTAACAGGAAGAAACCTCCGCAGAACCAGGCTCAGGGAGGCGGCCATCTGCTGCGACCGGTTGGGGTGAAAGAAGGAAAACAGGATAAAGACATGCTGTGGAAGAGAGACAGAGATTAATAACAGATATGATTCGATGCAGAGAGGTCTATTAACACATAGTGAGTGAGAAAGGTGACTGGAAGGGAAAAACTCAATGCATCATGGGAATCCCGGCAGCCTACGTCTATTGCAGCATAACTAAGGGAGGATTCAGGGTCACCTGGTCCAGCCCTAACTATATGCTTTAGCAAAAGGAAAGTTTTAAGCCTAATCTTGAAAGTAGAGATAGTGTCTGTCTCCGAATCCAAACTGGAAGTTGATTCCACAGAAGAGGGGCCTGAAAACTGAAGGCTCTGCCTCCCATTCTACTTTTAAATACTCTAGGAACAACAAGTAAGCCTGCAGAGCGAGAGCGAAGTGCTCTAATGGGGTGATATGGTACTACAAGGTCATTAAGATAAGATGGGGCCTGATTATTTAAGACCTTGTATGTGAGGAGCAGGATTTTGAATTCAATTCTGGATTTAACAGGAAGCCAATGAAGGAAGCCAAAACAGGAGAAATATGCTCTCTTTCTAGTCCCTGTCAGTACCCTTGCTGCAGCATTTTGGATCAGCTGAAGGCTTTTCAGTGAGTTTTAGGACATCCTGATAATAAAGAATTACAGTAGTCCAGCCTGGAAGTAATAAATGCATGAACTAGTTTTTCAGCATCACTCTGAGACAGGATATTTCTAATTTTAGAGATGTTGCGCAAATGGAAGAAAGCAGTCTTACATATTTGTTTAATATGTGCATTGAAGGACATGTCCTGGTCAAAAATGACTCAAGGTTCCTCACAGCATTACTGGAGGCCAAGGTAATGCCATCCAGAGTAAGAATCTGCTTAGATACCATATTTCTAAGATTTTCAGGGCCGAGTACAATAACCTCAGTTTTATCTGAATTAAGAAGCAGAAAGTTAGCAGCCATCCAGGTCTTTATGTCTTTAAGACATTCCTGCAGTTTAACTAATTGGTGTGTGTTACCTGGCTTCATGGATAGATAGAGCTGCGTGTCATCTGCATAGCAGTGAAAATTTATGCTATGTCTTCTAATGATGCTGCCTAAGGGAAGCATGTATAATGTAAATAGAATTGGTCCTAGCACTGAACCCTGTGGAACACCATAATTGACCTTAGTGTGTGAAGAGGACTCTCCATTTACTTGAACAAATTGGAGTCTATTAGATAGATATGATACAAACCACTGCAGTGCAGTACCTGTAATACCTACAGCATGTTCTAATCGCTCTAATAGGATATTATGGTCAACAGTATCGAACGCAGCACTGAGGTCTAGCAGGACAAGCACAGAGATGAGTCCACTGTCAGAGGCCATAAGAAGATCATTTGTAACCTTCACTAAAGCTGTTTCTGTGCTGTGATGAGCTCTGAAACCTGACTGAAACGCTTCAAATAACCCATTCCTCTGCAGATGATCTGTTAGCTGTTTGACAACTACTCTTTCAAGGATTTTTGATATGAAAGGAAGGTTGGAGATTGGCCTATAATTAGCTAAGACAGCTGGGTCTAGAGATGGCTTTTTAAGTAAAGGTTTAACTACAGCCACCTTGAAGGCCTGTGGTACATAGCCGATTATTAGAGATAGGTTGATCATATTTAAGATCGAAGAATTAATTAATGGCAGGACTTCTTTGAGCAGTTTTGTAGGAATGGGGTCTAAAAGACACGTTGATGGTTTGGAGGAATTAATTATTGAAGTTAACTCAGAAAGATCAATTGGAGAAAAGAGTTTAACTTAACATCGATGGTATTAAAAGTAGCTGTAGATAATATTACATCTGTGGGATGATTATTGGTAATTTTTTCTCTAATGATAAAAATTTTATTTGTGAAGAAGTTCATGAAGTCATTACTAGTTAACGTTAAAGGGATGGTTGGCTCAGTAGAGCTCTGACTTTTTGTCAGCCTGGCTACAGTGCTGAAGAGAAACCTGGGGTTGTTCTTATTTTCTTCAATCAGTGACGAATAGTAAGATGTTCTGGCTTTATGGAGGGCTTTCTTATAAAGTAGCAAACTATTTCTCCAGGCTAAATGATGATCCTCTAAATTTGTGACACGCCATTTCCTCTCCAGCTTACGAGTTATTTGCTTTAGGCTACGTGTTTGAGAATTATACCACGGAGTCAGGGACTTTGGATTTGAGGCCTTAGTTTTCACAGGAGCTACAGTATCCAGAGTCGCATGCGTAGTGAGGAGGTAAAATTATTAACAAGATAATCGACCTCTGTTGGAGTAGCGTTCAGATAGCTGCTCTGCTCTATGTTGGTACAGGGCATTGGAGATGATAACAGTGGGTGGATTATATTCTTAAACTTAGTTACAGCACTTTCAGAAAGACATCTACTTTGATAAAGTCTACTCTCCGCTGCTGTGTAATCAATTATTGTAAATGTAAATGTTATCAGGAAATGATCAGACAGCAGAGGGTTTTCAGGAAACACTGTTAAATGTTCAGTTTCTATGCCATATGTTAAAACAAGATCTAGAGTGTGATTAAAGTGGTGGGTGGGTTCTTTTACATTTTGAGAGAAGCCAATTGAGTCTAATAACAGATTAAATGCGATGTTGAGGCTGTCATTTTAGCATCTACATGGATGTTAAAATCACCCACAATAATTATTTTATCTGAGCTGAGCACTAAATCAGATAAAAGTCTGAGAAATCAGAGAGAAACTCTGTGTAAGGCCCAGGTGGACGATAGATGATAACAAGTAAGACTGGTTTCTGAGTTTTACAGCTGGGGTGGACGAGGCTAAGCATCAGGCTTTCAAATGAATTAAAAGTCTGTCTTGGTCTTTCGTTAATTGATAGACTGGTGTGAAAATTGCTGCACACCGCCCCCTCGGCCTGTGCTTCGGGATTTCTGGTAGTTAGAATGACTCGGGGTGTTGATTCATTTAAACTAACATACTCATCCTGCTGCAGCCAGGTTTCTGTAAGGCAGAGTAAATCGATTTGTTGATCAATTATTAAGTCATGTACTAACAGAGACTTGGAGAGAGAGACCTAATATTTAATAATCCACATTTCACTGTTTTACTCTTTGGTTCAGATGTGGATACTGTATTGTTCTTTCTTTGTGATTTTTATGTTTAAGTTGTTTATTGCTGGTTTTTAGTTTGTTTTTTTGTCTTTTGGGAGCTGACACAGTCTCAATGGAGATGGGTTTTTGGGGGTAGCAGGAGGAGAGAAGCTGCAGAGAGGCGTGTAAGACTGCAACTCTGCTTCCTGGTCCCAACTCTGGATAGTCATATTTTGGGGGTTTAATAAATTGGTCCATATTTCTAGAAATGAGAGCTGCTCCATCCAAAGTGGGATGGATGCCGTCTCTCCTAACAAGACCAGGTTTCCTCCAGAAGGTTTGCCAATTATCTATGAAGCCCACATCGTTTCTGGGACACCACTCAGACAGCCAGCAATTTAAGGAGAACATGCGGCTAAACATGTCACTCCTGGTCTGATTGGGGAGGGACCAGAGAAAACTACAGAGTCCGACATTGTTTTGGCAAAGTTACACACCGATTCAATATTGATTTTAGTGACCTCCGATTGGCGTAACCGGGTGTCATTACTGCCGACATGAATTATGATCTTACTGTATTTACGTTTACCCTTAGCCAGCAGTTTTAAATTTCCTTCAATGTCGCCTGCTCTGGACCCTGGAAGACAATTGACTATGGTTGCCGGTGTCTCTAGCTTCACATGTCTGAGAACAGAATCACCAATTACCAGAGTTTGACCCCGGCGGGTGTGTCGCCGAGTGGGGAAAAAGCAGTTAGACACATGAACAGGTTGGTGGTGTACCTGGGGCTTCAGTTTAAGACTATGCTTCCTCCTCACCGTCACCCAGCCGCCCTCTTTCCCCAGCTGCTTGGGGTCTGCCGGGGAACAGCTAGCGGGCCCACGCTATCTTCGGCTGCACCCGCTACAGGGGCCTGGCTAGCTACGGGTGAATGAAGGGTGCGGCCGAGTCTCCAATTCAGTAATCCTGGCCTCCAGAGCTGCAAATATGCTACATTTGTTACAGGTATCATTACTGCTAAAGGAGGCCGAGGAGTAACTAAACATCTGACACAATGAGCAGGAAAGTGCAGGAGGGACAGGTGAAGTAGCCATGGTGCTAACGAGTCGGCTACGAGCTAAGCTAAGCTAGCGAAACAGTAAAGAGACAGTGAGTGAATACTTTGGCTATAAATTAGGTAGTGAGTACACAGAAAGGGTGATTCAGATGAAGCACGTTAAGATTATACTATGAAAAAGGAATGTATTAAAAGATTTAAATTAAATTGCTAAGTAGAAAAGCTACTCAGAAACAGGACCTGTTTGAGCAGGAACAGGAAGTGATACTCTACCACAAAGCGAGCGAACACCAAGTCCTTAACACCCAGGAAAGCAGTCAGATGAGTGATTACAGATCTTCCGTGTTGAACTTATGCAAAAGCTTCATATGTTCTTTTGACAGGTCAGTTTTTAGACAGATTGAAGCTCATATAACACTTTTGTATAATATTTATATTATTTATCTAAACTTTCATGACCGAACCCACAGACACATTAGGATTGGGATTCAACTTTATTGTCATTACACATATATAAATACAGGGTAACGAAATACAGTTTGTATCTATTCAGAAGCAAAGAGCTGCCTGTCATCATCTGAAATGCCACACGGGGAAATCTCACTGTTTATATTTCTCATTTCTTCATGCACTGTGGCTGTTTATTAATTATCATGTTGGTAACGGATCACCAGCAGAACTTTCCACTCCCATTGTCACATTTTTTTGCAATTGCAGCATCAGGCTGATTTTTTTTCTGCTTAGGACAACTATCTGCTTTTTGCATAAAATACGATAATACATGAACACAAAATGCAATTAAGAAGTGACTCAGTTTAATTCTGACATGGAGATGAGAGGAAACAAAAACGCTCAGAACATGTGTTTTTTTCTGCATTTATCTGTTACTAAATGAATACACGTGGACCTAAGTAACTAATTGTTTCACTGAAAATTTATGAGCAAGTTAATTAATAAAAAGAATCTTTCAGGTAAAATTCTGATCATTTATTGGCTCCTTCCTTTGAGTTTGTTCACTTAAATACTGATACAATACCAGTATGATATTATAGTCACTGATTATTTTGTGAAAGCCTTTCTGATGGACATTCCTTCAGCGTTACACTGACCCAGCTTCCTCGATCTAACAGTATTAGCCTGCCTCCAACAGCATCGTGGCCATATGACAATGAGAGAAAACAACAAATATCCAGCTGGCACACTTGGTAATTAATCCTGGCTCAGCCTCCCTCTGCCGAGCAGTACAGCAAAGGCTAGAAGGCAAGATCCCTTTGTTAAGCTTTGACCACACAAGTCACCTCGCCGGCCCTCCCGAAGCGGGGAAACGCCAACTTTGGAGTATTAAGAAAACCAATAGCCTTGTTGACATGAACACGGAGGCCTAACCCCCGCAGCCTCTTCATATGAAGCATTGATTTTTCTGTCCAGCTGCAGCATTGAACCCATTCGTTCTCTATGGCCAACTCTCTCTCTCTCACTCACACACACACACACTCACACACACACACACACACACACACACACACACACACACACACACACACACACACACACACACACACACACAGAACTGGCTAAATTCCCCTCTCATCTTCTCAGTCTTACCTTGGGGGTGGAAAGTTTAGGATTAAAATCACCCCTCCTCTTCCAGGTTTCACCACACAGACACACTTACAGAAATATGTGAAATGACCACTTTCATGGCACCAGAAACATGACAAAAAACCAGAAAAAGCAATGGCAGAGATTTGTGCCTCCCTGATCAGGTGCTGTTGGAGGTCTGGGCTTCTTCCTTCTCACTGCCACCAGGCATTGCACATAAGAGATCATCTGACTGTTTACTGTTTACACAGTAAAATATTAGTTTAGATGTAATTATTCATTTAATGAAGATGCTAGAACATGGTCTGGATCATTCCGACCCACTTTAACTCCTGTGTGTCAGTTCTTTTTGGATTTTTTTTTTTTTCCTTAAGAAGACAAATTTCAGCTAATGTTCATCTGCTGTAAATAGTATTTTAGGACTCACACTTCTTTGGTTTCCTCAGAATTTTTAAGGACACACTGCACACCATGCTGATTTATGCTGGCTTTACAGCTAACAGCTTATAGGAGATCCCCTTGTTGATACAAAAATCCTATTTTATGTACTCCAGCTCTGTTATTGTTGGTATTTTTCATACAATCAGTTCAAGAAATGGGAACAAATGAAGTGTCTTGTGACAGGCTGTTGGGAACAAAAAGTCCAAAGATATCATTTAAAACTGTTTCTTTGCCAAGTTGTCTCTTATGTTTAGCCACAACACTGGCTCATCCCATGAGTTAGGAACCTTCTTTCAAAAGTGTCCGGTTCATATCCAATAATAGAGCGAGAATTCCTGATCATTTTTTTTCTACTCTGGGGTCATTATGATGTCACAGAGATGGAATATTCTTGTGTGATCCTTTCAGGCACAGAAGGTGCACCCACCTCGTGTTCAAACTTTCTGTTTATGAAGGGCAGCCAATTAGAAGAATGTTTTCTTCAAGGGGGAGGGGCTAAAAAGGCTTGTTTCTAAGTGAGGGGCTGCACCAAGCCTCAGGATAAAATAAAATATGATTGTTTTGAGGTGTGAGTCATGCAAAGCTACTCAGAACAATATAAGAATAAAAAATGTGGAGCTGAAATGAACTGAGGTCACCTTTAGAAAAAATAGAAATTGGCTGCGGTGGAGGTGGAGACATGAACTCTGAGGTATCAGAATAAAAGAACAAACAGGTCCACTTATGGGGGAGGGTATGGAGGTGATGAAGGTACAGCCTAAATTTTAGAAACTGTAGGTTTCATGGTCAGCCATGAAAACTACAGTGGGGAGCATCTGGTTTTCTCATTTTTGGTCATTATTCTGTCATTTTTAAAATGAACGAAAAGGCTCTTTCTACATCCTTTTTTTCTGACTTCTTGTGGCCTGTAATAAATGACTACGCACATGCACAGGATAAGTTGTACAACTGTTAATATAAAGGTATTAGTATGTGATGCAAGAAGAGAAACCCATCAAATCAAAGGCTGGAATAAAAGAACTATCATTTGCTCACTTACCATCAGCACTTTAGTAAAAGCACAATATCACAACTGGTTCATCTCGCTTCAGGCCTCGTTGTGAGACATTATCAGACATTTGCACAGGGAGAGCTAACGAAGAAAGAAGGAGAAGGAAATTAAAACAGCAGGACATTTTCAGCAAGCATCGGTGTACCCAGTGTCATTAAACATTTATGGAAATCAATTAAAGATGCAGGGAACAAGATTCTGATGTAAATATGGAAAAGTAAAAACTTCAATATTGCACATTTACACATGAAGTCCTACACTGATGTATTATTTTAGGGTCCTTACCTCACTTACTACATAACCTTCTGTACCGACTCCATTGTCCCTGCTGACTGTCCATTGTTACCCAAATAGCAAGCCGTGGGTGACTAAGGACATCATAGCACTCCTCAATGACAAAAAGAAGGCCTTCAGAGCAGGCAATAGACAGGAGGTGTGAATGGTTCATGCATTAAAGGGCAATATTAGAGACTAGATATTTACTTACCTGTAGTCAGCCTGCAATCCACAACCACGAAGCTCTCTCTCCCTCCTTATCCATATTGCACCATAGTCTCCTGCAAAAGTCCTGACACCCCTCCCCCACCCAACATGTTCACACATGACCAGGTTCAGTGACAAATGAGAAAACTCCACTCAGGCAAGTCTGCTGGACCAGACGGGGTGAGTCCCCGTGTCCTCAACGCCTGCGACCCCCCAGCTTTCTTTCATAAACTGTTCATGTTGAGTCTGAGTCTGCAGGGGGTCCCAGTGTTGTGGAAGATGTCTTACCTCGTTCCTGTACCAACGACGCCACGTCCCCATGGCCCCAGGATTACAGGCCTGTGGCATTGACTTCCCACGTCATGAAGACCCTGGAAAGACTCATTCTTGACCAGCTCCAAACTATCGTCAGGCTGTCTAAATGCATGCTCAGTCATCCAGGTAAGTAAATCCCAAAAGGTTGATTCTGAGCAGAATCAACTTTTTAGGCCGACGCTGCTGGGTGATAACCTGACAGCGATACAGGTGAATGCCACTCTTGTGTCCTGGATTATTGATTACCTGACAGGAAGGCCACAATATGTGCACCTTGAACGACACAGGGGCACCACAGGGGACCATCCTCTGCCCTTTCCTCTTCACCATCTACACAACAGACTTCAGCCACTGCACAGAGACCTGCCATCTTCAGAAGTTTTCTGATGACTCTGCGGTGGCTGGATACATCAGTGAGGGTGATGAGTCAGAGTACCGGGCTGTGGTTGATCCTTTGTCACGTGGTGCGAGCGGAATCATCTGCAGCTCAATGTGGGAAAGACCAAGAATTGATTGTGGACAGGAAATCCTTGACCCCTGTTTCAATCCAGGGCGTCAAAGTGGACATTGTGGAGGACTATAAATACCTCAGAATACACATACATAATAAACTGGACTGTGTTAAAAACACCACTGCCCTCTACAGGAAGGGCCAGAGTCATCTATGAGGTCCTTCAACATCTGTCGGACAGTGCTCAGAATTTTCTATGAGTCTGTTGTGGCCAGTGCTATCCTCTATGCTGTTGCATGCTGGGGCAGCAGGTTGAGGGTCGCAGATGCCAACAGACTAAATAAACTGATCAGAAGGCCAGTAATGTTGTGGGTATGGAGCTGAACTCTTTTAAGCTGATGTCAGAGATGCGGACGTTGTCCAAGATAAGGACAATGCTGGACAATACCTCCCAATGATGTGCTCACTCCATGATGTGCTGGCCAGTCACAGGCAGAGATGGGCAGTAACGCGTTACTTGTAAGGCGTTACTGTAATGCGTTACTGTAATCCGATTACTTTTTTCAAGTAACGAGTAATGTAAGGGATTACCATTGCAAAAACGGTAATTAGATTACCGTTACTTTCCTGTAGGAACGCTTGTGTTACTGCGTTACTAAAACCGTGAGTTTTTTGCGAGAATGTCTCATGATAGTGACGTAAGCGAGTGCGACATTCGTGACAACAGCTGTCTGCAGATCAACAATGGATAATATATCAAGTACGGGAGAGAGTATGAGCGTGCAGCGTTTAAAGTGTGGAAGTACTGACCTTATTTTGAGTTCGATTCCATAAAAAGTGACAAAAACATTAGCGTCCGTTGTGCGTGGGAAGAAAACTTCGTTTTACAGCGAAAAAAAACCCCTTAACTTCCAAGCAAGCGCCGAGTGCGCTACGACTGTAATGGGAAATTCACAGAGAAACTCACGGATTCTTCCACTGACCACTGCGGCACACCTGCACCAGGGTAAACCTCCGCCTACCCCAGTCCTGCTTTACAGGTGAAAATAGAGCAACTAGCCTTTGACTTTATTTATTTTCTGCTGTGTTTTACTTGCATCTATTTGAAAGAGTGAGTGTAAACACAAAAAAATATTTTATTTTATGTGCTAGAATGTGCAGAAAATAGGTTTAAATGTTAAACAAATTTCTTCCAGTCAGAGAATGTTGCATATAATTTAATTTTTGCTTGATGCATATTGTTAAAAGATTAAAACTAATAAAACAAGTTTTAAGAAGAGACTTTTCCATTTGATTACATTTTGTATGATGGATTATGCAGAAAAAGTAGAATTGGGCTGAAAGATCTATCGCTTTATCACCTATTCAGGTTGTAAATTGTGTTTTTAAAAAGTAACTAAGTAACTAAGTAATTAATTACTTTTGAAAATAAGCAATCAGTAATTAGTTACTGATTACTTTTTTCAAGTAACTTGACCAACACTGGTCACAGGAATATGTTTAGTGAGAGACTGAGATTACCCATAATGCACCACTGAACGACAAAGGAAATACAACTCCTCCATCTAATGTACAGTACACAGGGAAATAGTTACACCCTTTTGCACATCCTCTACAGTGAAAATTATGAATAGCACATTTTTATATTTTGAAGTAAAATGTCAACCATATATAATTAATCCCGTTAATATTCTGGATATTGATAATTGAGCTGTTTGGAAATATTAAAGCTATTTCTTAAATTTGTAAACTTTGCAAAATCTTGTAATATTTGATTATTTACTTTCTGTTACTAGCAGAGCAACTGTAACCGCATAATTTCCTTAAGGATTAATAAAGTATTCTGATTACAGTTTAAAGCACATTTAAAACAAATAATATTGAATAGAATTACAGCTATATATATCCATACATCCGCTTGTTCTCTTCAGGGCCGCTGGAGCCTATCCCAGCTGTCTTGCCCTAAGACAGCTGGGATAGGATGTACCCTGCCTCTTAGGGCAAGAGGCAGGGTAACCCCACCAACTGCATGTCTTTGGACTCTGGGAGGAAGCCAGAGTACACGGGGAGAACCCATGCAAACACTGTTAGCAAAGACCCTGGCCTGATGGTGGAATTGAACTTAGAACCTTCTTGCTGTGAGGCAACAATGCTAACCACCGTGCCACCATGCGAGGCAAACGTGGCCTGCCATTGGAAGGCCGCTGCCAGGACCGGCACTGGTGCTGGTGCCTTTGGGTGGTCCATTCCTCCAGCCCACAGACTCGCCTCTAGCGCTGGTCGGGGGTCCAATGCGAAGGTCGGAGGGGGTGGTGGTTCCTGGACCCTGCGCCTCCCTCCTCACACTTGCTCTTCCCTCGCCGGGCGCGAGCACTCAGTAGCAAGACCCGGATGCCCGGTCCGTCCCGGTCATCATACCACGGCGGCCTCGTCACACGGGTAGGCAAACCCAGAGTTTGCTCCCACAAAGGTGACAGAGCACTTCCAGCAAACACAGTTTCTTGAACCCTGCCCGGTTCCGTCTGTATCTGGAAAACCTCGCCCTGAGAGGGCACCTCAATAGGGCTTAGTAGCGTTGAGTGAGTGCTCACCCACGCAGCTGTGCCCGAGGGGCTACCTGGTTGATCCTGCCAGCATCATATGCTTGTCTCAAAGATTAAGCCATGCAGGTCTAAGTACTCACAGTCGGTAGAGTGAAACTGCGAATGGCTCATTAAATCAGTTGTGGTTCCTTTGATCGCTCATCCGCTACATGGATAACTGTGGCAATTCTAGAGCTAATACATGCCGATATGTAGACTGCTCAAAAAAATAAAAGGAACACAAAAATATACAAGTTGAACAGCCAGAAGGGGCAGTACCCTCCATGGAGAAGAAGGCTAGAGGGCAAGATCAAAGTAGCACGAAGGGAGGTTAGCCAACTAACAGAAAGGCACGACAAAGAAGGTGCATAAGAAATACAGCAAGCTGTCCATACCTGAGGCCTTGGAAATTCCCAGTGGCAAGGGAACAATAAGAGAACAGCACCACCAAGGCTGGAGACGGAGCAATACTGGAAGAGCATATGGGAGAAGGACGCAACCCATAACGGCAATGCTCAGTGGCTAGTGGATCTGAGGGCAGACCATAGCGACCTCCCTGAACAGGGTCCAGTAACCATCACAGTGGCAGATATCCAAGAAAGGGTCTCCAGTATTAAGAGTTGGACAGCACCAGGGCCCGACATGGTTCACGCCTACTGGCTGAAGAAGCTGACTGCACTCCATGAGCATCTGGCAGCACAAATGAACCAGCTGCTAGTTAACGAGAGACACCCGGAATGGCTAACCGAAGGTCGGACGGTCCTGATCCCCAAGGACCCCAAGAAGGGACCGGTCCCATCCAACTACCGACCAATAACCTGCCTCAGTATTACATGGAAGCTCCTGTCAAGCATCATATTGGCTAAGATGAACAGGCACATGGGTCAATACATGAGCGGGGCACAGAAAGGGATTGGCAAGAATACCAGAGGTGCAAAACACCAGCTACTGGTAGACAGAACAGTCAGCCGAGACTGCAAGACCATGCTGACCAACCTGTGCACAGCCTGGATTGATTACAAGAAGGCCTATGACTCAATGCCCCACAGCTGGATACTGGAATGCCTAGAACTGTACAAGATCAAAAGGACCCTAAGAGCCTTCATCAGGAACTCAATGGGGATGTGGCGTACAACACTAGAGGCCAACTCCAAGCCCATAGCACAACTCACCATCAAGTGCGGGATCTACCAAGGAGATGCTCTGTCCCCACTGCTGTTCTGCATAGGCCTGAACTCCCTCAGTGAGATCATTAACAAGACTGGCTACGGATACCGACTACGGAACGGAGCAGTTGTCAGCCACCTCCTGTACATGGATGACATCAAACTGTATGCCAAGAGTGAACGAAACATCGATTCACTGATACACACTACCAGGCTATACAGCAGTGACATTGGAATGTCGTTCGGACTGGAGAAGTGTAGTCGGATGGTAACAAAGAGAGGGAAGGTAGTCAGAACTGAGGGGATCGAACTACCAGAAGGCAACATTGCAGATATAGAGGACAGTTACAAGTACCTGGGGATCCCGCAGGTGAATGGAAACCATGAAGAGGCCGCTAGGAAAGCTGCAATCACCAAGTACCTGCAGAGGGTCAGGCAAGTCCTGAGGAGTCAGCTGAACGGTAAGAACAAGATCCAGGCTATCAACACCTACGCCCTGCCCGTGATCAGGTACCCTGCTGGGGTAATAGGCTGGCCAAAAGAGGAGATAGAAGCCACTGACATAAAGACAAGAAAGCTCCTGACCATGCATGGAGGGTTTCACCCCAAGTCCAGCACCCTGAGGCTATACGCTAAGCGGAAGGAAGGGGGCCGGGGACTGGTGAGTGTCAGCACCACAGGATGAGACAAGAAACATCCACGAATACATCACGAAGATGGCCCCAACTGACAGCGTGCTCAGTGAATACCTCAGGCAGCAGAAACCCAAGAAAGAGGAGGGAGACGAGGAACCATCATGGAAGGACAGGCCCCTGCACGGTATGTACCACCGGCAGATAGAGGAGGTGGCTGATATCCAGAAATCCTACCAGTGGCTGGACAAAGCTGGACTGAAAGACAGCACAGAGGCACTAATCATGGCAGCACAAGAACAAGCTCTGAGTACAAGATCCATAGAGGCTGGGGTCTATCACACCAGGCAAGACCCCAGGTGAAGGCTGTGTAAAGATGCCCCTGAGACAATTCAGCACATAACAGCAGGGTGCAAGATGCTAGCAGGCAAGCCATACATGGAACGCCGTAACCAAGTGGCAGGCATAGTGTACAGGAACATCTGTGCTGAGTATAACGTGGAAGTCCCGAGGTCAAAATGGGAGATGCCCCCAAGGGTGATGGAGAATGACCGAGCTAAGATCCTGTGGGACTTCCAGATACAGACGGACAAAATGGTGGTGGCTAACCAATCGGACATAGTGGTGGTAGACAAACAGAAGAAGACGGCCGTAGTGATCGATGTAGCAGTTCCGAATGACAGCAATATCAGGAAGAAGGAACACGAGAAGCTGGAGAAATACCAAGGGCTCAGAGAAGAGCTCGAGAGGATGTGGAGGGTGAAGGTAACGGTGGTCCCCGTGGTAATCGGAGCACTAGGTGCGGTGACTCCGAAGCTAGGCAAGTGGCTCCAGCAGATCCCGGGAACAACATCGGACATCTCTGTCCAGAAGAGCGCAGTCCTGGGAACAGCTAAGATGCTGTGCAGGACCCTCAAGCTCCCAGGCCTCTGGTAGAGGACCCAAGCTTGAAGGATAAACCGCCCGCAGGGGCGTGCTGGGTGTTTTATATTAGGGGTGCAACAATAAATGTACCGGTACTGAACCGTTCAATGCAGTGCTTTCGGTTCGGTACGCATATGTATCGAACAATACAAAATTTTAAAGGTATTTTATCAACTTTCCTTCTGACGATGCTGTCTGCGTTGAGAGCTCAGTGGATCTGCGTTTGACTACTCCGCCTAGGCTGAACTGTCGAGCGCAGATCCACTGAGCGCAGCGCAAGCTAGCGAGACAGAAGTTAAGCTCGTTGCAACACGGCAACTGCCTCAACTCTACCCAAAATTAAACCTCCCCCACCCTCATTCAGATCTGGCGTTTGGAACTACTTTGGTTTTCATGTGAAGTATGACCCTGATGGTAAGCGCGTCATGGACAAAAGTAAAACAATATGTCGCATGTGCCACGCAGTGCTCAATTGGTGGGAACTAGTGTGTTAGCGCAGTTAGCTCGTTAATGTGTTGATGCCGTCCAGCCCCACGCACGGGGTGATCCACGGTAACTCGTTAACAGAGATTTGCCGCGTCATGGCATTAATGTCATTTTAACGAGATTAACGCTGACAGCACTAGTGGAAACACAACAAATATGACTGCACATTTACGCCGACATCATCCTAGTGCAAAGACAAGTGGAAGCAGACAAAAACAACAAGCACGCATGCTACAAACTTTACCCGAGTCATTTAGACAGCCGTTAGCACATTATTCTCCTTATGGGGACCTGATATGTTTAATATGCTGCTGAGAATATACCCCAGAAGAAGGGTATAGTATAGCTTTTATTTTGGAAAGAGCCATTTCTCTGTAACAAACTCTCTTTTCCAAAGATGAGTGATTTCTTGATCAGATAGATTTATTTTTTTTATTATTTTGTTGTTTCAGCAACATTAAATTTAAAAACTGTACTTTTGAGTTAAAATATATATTTATAATTTTAATAAATGACAAATTAAAAAGGCATGAACATTTTTTTGTATTGAAAAAATATCGAATCGTGACACCAAAGTATCGAACTGAACTGAACCATGAACTTTGTGTATCGTTGCACCCCTAATATATATATATATATATGTATATTAGGTATATATATATATAGTACACACATCACATACACTGTGTATTCATAAAGGTTATAACCAGTTGTATTCATATGCACTCAGATAAATATCACAAACTATAAACCGTCATTGTTTTACTGTTCATCCAAACATCAGTAAAAAATTAGTAGCATGTATCCAACTGATTACATAGACTCTAACCCTAGAGCTGTTTTCCTTTTTTTGTTGGTTATCCCATCACATCCATCCACTGATGTTGCTTTTTGAGTTAAATCTGCTCAATCAGTTGTTTCCTCATTCTTCTTTCTGGCTTTTGGGGTGCACTACAACAAACATCATCTGCCTCCATCTCACCCTAACCCTAACATCCTCCTCTGTCACACCAACCCTCTGCATGTCCTCCCTCACTACATCCATGTATTTTCTCTGAGGTCTTCCTCCTTTCCTCTTGCTTGGCAGCTCCATCTTCATCATCCTTTGTCCAGTATATCCAATCTCCCTCCTCTGCACATGTCCAAATCGTCTCAGCCTCTCTGACTCTAAGCTGTCCCTCTGATGGACTCATTTCTTGTCCATCCTGCTCACTCGCAGTGAACATCTGGACATCTCCAGCTCAGGCCCCACCGTCTACAAACCATGCAGTACCATCTTGTAAGGCTTCCATTTCACTCTTGTGGCTTGCCTTCTGTCATAAATCACCCCTGACACTCGTCTTCACCCACTCAACACTGCCTGGACTCTTTTCTTGACCTCTCTTGAGCACTGCCTTTTTTTTTTTTGGATGGTGGGTATTTATCTTCATTAACTCTGCTACTTGCATGTTCATGATCACACCTGTCTCCCTCTCTTTCAAACACACATTCTATCTTATTCTACTGAGTTTCTTTCCTCTTTTATTTTGAGCATACCTCAAAGTGATAGAAGGACCCAACTAAACACAGCATTACAAGACACTTCAGTGTTTATTTACAACATATATTTTTCGTTTCCACACATTCTGGTCAACTTTTCCCTGCCATGTAAAATAATGCTAAACCAGGAAAATGAAAAAGAAGTGTCATGACTCAAAGCCAAGATGGCACTTACAATGAAAGCAAAAACTTGGCGTTAGTCTGGGAAGCCGTGAGTGAAGTAGTTAAGATAAGATAAGATAACCTTTATTAGTCCCACACGTGGGAAATTTGTTTTGTCACAGCAGGAAGTGGACAGTGCAAAAGTTATGAAGCAAAAATTAGAATAAAATAAAATAAGAATAAATACAGTACACAACTGTACAGAATAGAATAAAATAAAATACTATATACAGTAGAATAAAATAGAATAAAATATACAATAAGATAAAAATAGAATACAAATGTTATATACAACTGAGTAAAAATACAACGATGCCAGAAAAGATTATTGCACATTAGTGTTATTGCACATTTGTGGATGTGTGTGTTTGATCAGTTGAAGTCTTTGTTGTGGAGTCTGACAGCAGTGGGGAGGAAAGACCTGCGAAATCTCTCCGTCCCACACCGTGGGTGCCGCAGTCTCCCACTGAAGGAGCTGCTCAGTGCTGTCACAGTCTCATGCATGGGGTGGGAGATGTTGTCCAACAGGGATGAAAGCTTAGCCACCATTCTCCTGTCACTCACCACCTCCACTGGGTCCAGAGGGCATCCTAGAACAGAGCTGGCCCTGCGGATCAGCCTGTTCAGTCTCTTCCTGGCCCCGGCAGAGATGTTGCCGCCCCAGCAGACCACACCATAACAGATGGCTGAGGCCACCACAGAGTCATAGAAGGTCTTCAGGAGTGGGCCCTCCACTCCAAACGACCTGAGTCTCCGCAGCAGGTACAGTCTGCTCTGCCCTTTCCTGTAGAGGGCGTCTGAATTATGAGTCCAGTCCAGTTTGCTGTTCAGATGAGCACCAAGGTACCTGTAGCTGTCCACAGCCTCGATGTCCATACCTTGGATGTTCAGTGGTTGCAGTGGAGGATGTTTGTGCCTGCGGAAGTCTACCACCAGCTCCTTGGTTTTACTGGCATTGATCTGGAGGTAGTTCAGCTGGCACCAATCCACAAAGTCTTGAGTCAGTCCTCTGTACTCCTTGTCGTCCCCATCAGTGATGAGGCTGACTATTGCAGAGTCATCAGAGAACTTCTGCAGGAAGCACTGGGTGGAGTTGTGGGAAAAGTCTGCAGTGTAGATGGTGAAGAGGAACGGAGCCAGAACCGTTCCCTGTGGGGCCCCCGTACTGCAGATGACCCTGTCCGACACACAGCCCTGAGTCCTCACATACTGTGGTCGGTCGGTGAGGTAGTCCAGTATCCAGGTAGTGAGGTGATGGTCCACTCCAGAGTTCTTCAGCTTGTCCTTCAGAACCGAGGGAAGAATGGTGTTGAAGGCACTGGAGAAATCAAAGAACATGATTCTCACAGTGCTCCCAGCGGTCTCCAGGTGAGCGAGGGAATGATGTAGGAGGTGAATGACGGCATCATCCGCTCCAATGCCAGGCTGGTAGGCAAACTGAAGTGGGTCCAGTGATGAGCTCACAAGGCACCGAAGCTGAGCCAGGACCAACCGCTCCAGGGTCTTCATCAGGTGGGATGTCAGAGCCACCGGCCTGTAGCTGTTGAGGTCCTTGGGGCGTGAAGTCTTTGGCACTGGTACAACACAGGAGGTTTTCCAGAGCTGTGGGACTCGTCCTAGCCTCAGGCTCAGGTTGAAGAGGTGCTCCATCACCCCACACAATTGGTCCGCGCAGGACCTGACGACCCTCGAGCTGATGCCATCTGGACCCGCTGCCTTCTTGGCTTTAATCCTCCTCAGTTCCCTCCTAAACTGGGTGGTTGAGAGAGACAGGCTGGAGCCTTGTGTTGAGTGTGTATTGGATGCTGTTGTTGGGGGTGGGGAGGGGTGAGCAGGGTGAATAGAGGAGGTGTGAAGTGTCTGAGGTGTCAGAGGTGGAACAGCAGCAGCAGGGGGGTGGGTGAGTCTGCAGCCGATGTTGGAGACTGCCTCATGGCTGAATCAAATCTGTTGAAGAAATGATTCAGTTCATTTGCCCACCTCACATCCCTCCCAGGCAGAGAGTTCTGATGTTTGTGGCCCGAGATGGTTCTGAGGCCTCTCCAGACTTCACCAACGTTATTTTGCTGAAGCTGGTTCTCCATCTTTTGCCTGTAGCTGTCCTTCCCATTCCTTATCAGTCCCCTCAGCTCTCTCTGCACCCTTTTCAACTCCTCTTTGTCTTTGGATTTGAAGGCCCTCCTCTTCTGCTTGAGGACAGCTTTAATTTCTGGAGTAATCCAGGGTTTGTTGTTGGAGAAACACCGTACAGTCCTGGTAGGTACAGTGTTATCCACACAGAAATTAATATAGTCAGTAATGCATGTAGTAAGGCTGTCGATGTCCTCTCCGTAGTCGTCACAGATCACCTCCCACACAGTGGACTCAAAACAATCCTTAAGAGCCTCCTCGCTCTCCTCCGACCATCTCTGCACTGTGCGGGTGGCTGGTGGCTCCCTGCGCACTAAGGGCTCATACACAGGGACAAGGTGCACCAGGTTATGATCAGATCTGCCCAGGGGAGAGGTGATGAACTGTATGCCTCTTCTGCATTGGCATACAGTAAGTCCAGTGTTTTATTGTCTCTGGTTGGGCAGGTCACATACTGGGTGAAGGTGGGCAGTGTGGAGTCCAGTGAGGCATGACTGAAGTCCCCTGATATTATGAGAAGGGCTCTCGGAGATTGTGTTTGCAGTCTGCTGACCACAGAGTGGGGAGAGTCACAGGCTGCATCTGCGTTGGCCGAGGGGGGGGCATACGCTGTTATCGCGATAACATGCGAGAATTCCCGGGGCAGGTAGTACGGACGCATGCTAACGGCTAACAGCTCAATGTCTCTGCTGCAGAGTTGTTCTTTTACAGTGATGTGCCCAGGGTTACACCATCTGTCATTCACAAACACTGCCAGTCCCCCTCCTTTCCTCTTACCGCTGTCTCTCGTCCTGTCCGCTTGCAGCAGCTGGAATCCCGGCAGTGTCACGCTCGTGTCCGGAGTTAGCGGTGTTAGCCACGACTCCGTTAGCATCATGATGCTACATTGCCGGTACTTCCTCTGTGACCAGGTTAGCGACATGAGGTCATCCATGTTATTGGGTAAAGATCTTACATTCCCAATAATTACAGAAGGAAGAGATGGTCGATAACGTCTCCTTCTCGGGCGACGGCGCTCCTTCCCAGCACGACACCCCCGTCTTTTCCTCCTCAGCTCGCTGGGAATGTCGGGTCTGTCCACCGGCAGTACAGCTGCGGGACGCAGAGCTAACAGCTGATCCTTACTATAAACAAAGGATCCCTGCTCTGGGTCCCCAGACACGGGTGAAAAAAGTAGAAAAAAACTAAGAAAAACGACCAGAACTAGCACAAAATGGTAGAACATGGTTGCAGAGTCTAATTACTAATACGTTAGTTATAAAAAATTACGAGAAGAAAAAGATAAGA
The DNA here is from genome assembly GCF_013358895.1 of Oreochromis aureus. Taxonomy (NCBI): domain Eukaryota; kingdom Metazoa; phylum Chordata; class Actinopteri; order Cichliformes; family Cichlidae; genus Oreochromis; species Oreochromis aureus. The sequence goes on along the minus strand of NC_052942.1, from coordinate 41,993,304 downwards.
AAGAAAGAAACTCAGAATGAGCAGAGCTGCTGTAACAGGCTGCCGCAAACGGGGGGCGCCGGAAGTTCAAGTTGCTGCAGGCATGGTGACACTCTGCACCGAATTGAGGAGAGACCTCTTAGAATTCCACACAGATCTTTGAGAGGACCTTAGGAATCAAATTGGTGCTGAAATGAAGAATAAATTTCACAATTCAATTCCACAGAAATAGTTCAGAGAATGGAACAAATGTGGGTGAAAGTGGTCAATGATTACAAACTACAAAAAGAGATCAAATTATTAAGGTGGCCTGCCCATGACTCTCATTTTAAGCCACCATTACAAGACATAAGATACGGACAGTGGGTTCACTGCAGTTTTACATCTATATATTCAATATATAATTTAGGGAACAGCAATGGTCTGGTTCCAGACCTGGTTCCAGACCATTGCTGTTTTTTTCCACCCAATCCAGTCTTTTTCCACCCAATGTCACACTTCTTTATTACTCCCAAGCAGAAGTCAAAACAGATGGGGACTCAGCTGAGCTGCTGGAGGAAAAATGGAGAATGGTGCCTAACCGGTTCAGGGGCTTGTCAATGTGGGGCTTGGGATAAGCATCAAACTGTGACACTTCATTGTGGTAGTCAACACAAAACCATATAGACCCATCTTTCTTTGCCACAAGAACTATGGGCTACACCATGAAATGTGTGACTCTCCCAATACTCCCATCTTTAGCATTTTAGGCAATTCCTTCTGAATAATTAATCTCTTATGTTCAGGTAATGTGTAGGGCCATGAACACACTATCAGGCTTTGGTGTGTTTCCATCCCTGGTGCTCTGTGAGAGTGGTAAGGCCAGGCATAGGGGAGAACACATCTGCAAAACACAAAAGGAGAAAATTCCAGTGGAGGCCTAGGACACTTCCCACACTGCAAACAACAGACGGTGTTGTTTGTCCAGTTGCGTTCATCCTCATGAATGAAATTATGAATCATGGATTTTAAACTCTTATTTAGCCGCTCCATCAGCCCGTCAGTCCAGGGGTGGTACACGGTGGTCTGAGCAGATTTAATGCCCAATAATTCATGCAGTTCTTTTAGTGTTTTAGACATTAACAATGTGCCCGGGTCAGTGAGTATCTCTTTCAGGATAGCAACTCGGGAGATGATCAGAAACCTGCTGAACCCGGGCCAATCCATTCCCACAATTAGGGAGTGTGTCAGGAGTAGCTAACTGTAGCCTTCAGTTTATATGTTTTCCTCTTATATTTTATTCACACTGGTATAATGGGATATCTGTGAATGTCGCCATTCACCTACCTGACCTCCACCCACTCTGTCCCAACAGTGCCCCCGGCCAAATCAGGGATCCACCATAGCCTGGTGTATACAGAACAGCTGACCAACCTCAGAGTGCAGTCGCAGCAGAAGTGTCCCGGCCACCTGCATCTCCAGCACTTCTGCTTCAATGTTCATGTGGCCCCCTGCGGGTGAGGTACAGTATCCATAGCCGCCAGGCCCTGGGGGAAAATGTGTCCCCTAATCTGGGGAAGATAAAACACAAAACACTACGTACAAGAAAAAAAAACAATACAAAAACCTAAAACTGGGGATGAGAGACCTGAGAAACATGAGGGAAGGTAAGCAGACGGACCAACAACAGACAGCGGAGAACAGAGGACTAAATACACATGGATAACCAGGGGACGGGAAACATGAGGGAAACATAGCTGGGGCTACTCAGGAACAATGAGACAAGGAAGAAGCAAAACTAAATGCAGACGCGAGACAGTCAAAATAAAACAGGAAACATGAAACAGCCTATAGATAACAGCAATGTTATGTTTGTCCATACTACCTGCTGTTGTTGCTGTTACAGAGAGTTCCAGCAGGTGTCGCTGTGGTTCTCTCTGGGTTGTGCACTTCCTGTTACGAATGTACAAACGTTCATGTTGGCTGCTAATAAACGCCTGGCATACAGTCACAGCAGACTGATTATTGTAAGCAAACCTACATGGTGTCAGAAGTGGGATTTACTACAAAGCCTGCACAGTCCAAGAAGAAAAGGGGAGCCGGTAAGGACAACGAAAAAAGCAATCTCCGCACAACATGGCGGACGGATTCCGGCGCCCAGATCCTCTCATCTTTGACAGCAACGTCGCTGAAAACTGGCGTAAGTTCGAGCGCGAATATGACATCTTTATCGCCGCTGCCCACAGTGACAAAAATGCTAAGACTAAGGCCTATATACTCCTCAATCTGGCGGGACCAGAGGCCATCGAAAGAGAGCGATCATTCACGTATGCCCCCGCAGTGATATCAGCTGATGGCATAGTAGAAGTCGCCGCGGAATCGAGGGAAGACCCCGCATGTCTAAAGAGAAAGTTCAGGGAGATCTGCAACCCAGAGACCAATGTCATAATGGAGAGGCATAACTTTAACAAAAGACAACAGAAACCCGGTGAAACCATTGAAGCATATGTGAGCACGTTAAAGAACATGGCCAGAACTTGCAGCTTTGGTGCACTACAAGACGAGTTAATGAGAGACAGATTAGTATGTGGTATAACCAGTGACAGCGTCAGACGTTCCCTGCTTAAAGAGACGGAACTAACTCTTGCCAAGGCGGTGCGTATATGCCAAATAAGCGAGCTCACAGATCAACATAGCAAAGCCCTCTCTACACCAAAGCATATTACATCTGCTAGTGTGGACACTGTACAGATTAAACATGGCAAGTTCTAAAGGAAAACAAATAAACCTCTAACGAATATTCAAAATTGCAGAAACTGTGGTGGTTCGCATCCAGCCACACGGGAGCAATGTCCTGCTTTCGGACAACAGTGTCACGTCTGCAAAAAATACAATCATTACAAAAAACAATGCAGATCAGCAAAACCACGTCACAGAGGCAAACAAGTGAACCAAATTTCAGGAGATGCTGATCCAGACAGTGATGAGACATTTTGCATTGAACACCTATAAACGGAGGGCGAGAACAATCACAACAAAGAAGGATACTGCACAGTCAAAGTTTTTGAAAAGGCCCTCAAACTAAAAGTAGACACTGGGGCAAAGTGCAACGTAATCTCACTAGACACTTACAGAAACATCTGCAACAACGAAACCCTACCCAAGTCACAAAAACAGGTAAATCTCGTTGCTTTCGGAGGCACGGAGATCAAGTCCACAGGCACAGTTACTCTCAAGTGCAAGCTAGCTGGACAGTTATATGACCTGCAATTCCAAGTTGTAAAACACGATGTGCAACCCATCATCGGATTAAAGGACAGTGTGCAAATGAAACTGGTTAGTTTCAGCAAGGAAGTCTACCATGTTGACACAGATCAGGATGAGACACTGGTGCAGAAAGTGTTTCACGAATATGCAGACCTGTTTAAAGATGAAGTCGGTGACTTACCTGTAACCTACTCAATGAAACTCACTCCAAACGTGTCACCTGTCGTCAACCCTCCACGGCGCGTTCCTGTTCCTATGCAGAAAAGAGTTGAAGAGGAACTCCAAAGAATGCAGGCCTTGGGAGTAATTGAACCAGTGGAGGAGCCCACAGAATGGGTATCCAACATGCAAAAAGAATACTGATGATGTTCGTATCTGCATTGATCCAAGGGATCTGAACAAGGCACTAATGCGACCTCATCATCCCATGCGAACTGTGGAGGAAGTAGCTGCTCAGATGTCTGGAGCAACCATCTTCTCAGTTCTGGATGCAAAGAGCTCTTTCTGGCAAATCAAACTGGATCCTGCCTCATCTCTCCTCACTACATTTGCAACACCCTTTGGCAGATTCAAATTCCTGAAGATGCCCTTTGGCATCAACACCGCTTCTGAAGTCTTCCAGAGAGCCATGGAACAGATATTCATGGGATATCCATGCGCAGTGATTGTGGACGACATCCTAGTGGGAGGCAAAGGAATAGAGGAGCATGACAAAAATTTGAAAAAAGTTCTGGAGCGGGCCAGACAAGTAAACCTCAAACTGAATCCAAAAAAGTGCAAGTTCAGACTTAAAGAAGTGAGCTACGTGGGACACATATTCACTGATGAAGGACTAAAAGCAGATCCAACTAAAATCTCCGCTATCAATGAAATGCCACCACCAGAGGACAAGATGTCTCTCCAACGTTTCCTGGGAATGATCAATTACCTGGGCAAGTTCATTCCAAATTTAAGTGAACTGTCAGCACCACTTTGTCAGTTGCTTCACAAGGATGTGGTGTGGAGCTGGACTCAACATCAGCAGGATGCTTTCAACAAACTTAAAGCGTGCCTCACCAGCCCACCAGTACTACAGTACTATGACATGCACAAGCCAGTGACTCTCACATGTGACGCTTCCCAGCATGGTCTAGGGGCTGCATGCCTTCAGGACGACAAACCTGTGGCGTAAGCATCAAGAACTTTAACTCCAATGGAAAGAAGGTACGCTCAGATAGAGAAGGAGTTACTAGCTGTAGTGTTCGCATGTTACAGATTTTACGACTACATCTACGGAAAGTCAGTGGTGATTGAAACTGACCACCAGCCTTTGGTCACAATCCAAAACAAACCTTTCCACACAGTTCCGGCATGGCTACAGCGCATGATGCTACGATTACAAAAGTTCAACCTGACTCTGGTGTACAAGAAAGGCAAACACCTTTACATTGCAGACACACTCTCTCGCACACCAACGCTGGATGAGCAACCTCTAAAGGAAGAGGCGCGACTTGAGGTAATGTCACTTCAGCTCATCTCACCAAGACGCCTACAAGAGCTTGCCGAACACACCTCGAAGGACGCTACTCTACAGACACTTGCTCGTTACGTCCAGCAGGGGTGGCCAAAACAAGTGAGTAGTGTACCTATAGGAATCAAACCATTCTTCAGCTACCATGATGAACTAATCATCGACAACAACGTCATTATGAAAGGCAACAGAGCCATCGTTCCAGCATCACTACATGAAACCTATCTACAGGAACTACACAAGGGACATCCAGGCATGGAGTCTACAAAAAGGAGAGCAAGGGACAGCGTGTTCTGGTTGACAATAAACTCTGACATTGAGAACAAAGTCAAATCATGCAGCATTTGCAACAGTCTAAAACCTCACCAACAAAAACAACCCCGGAAACTACACCAAATTCCTGATCTTCCCTGGTCCATCACAGCCACAGACATATTCGAATGGGACAACTGCCACTACCTTGTGCTCGTGGATTCGTATTCTGGATGGTTTGAAATAGATAAACTTGAAAACCTAACATCTGCCTCAGTCATTAACAAACTCAAACGCCACTTCTCAGTACATGGGATACCACAAAAACTGTACTCAGACAATGGCACCCAGTTTACCAGCCAGACCTTTCGTGAGTTTGCCACAGACAGGGAGTTTGTACATGTCACAAGCAGCCCTGAGTTTCCTCAGTCAAATGCACTCAGTGAAAGAGCTGTCCAGAGTGCTAAAAGACTCCTTGAAACATCAAAAAGAGATGGAACTGATTTCTGTTTGAACCTGTTACATTCAATTTTATTTATATAGCGCCAAATCACAACAAAAGTCGCCTCAAGGCGCTTTATATTGTACAGTAGATAGCACAATAATAAATAGATCATCTACGCAACACGCCACGAGACAACATTCTTGGTTCACCAGCACAGAGGCTGCTATCAAGGCGAACGTGATCAACCCTTCCTGTGTGCAAAAAACTGCTAACGCCAACAGCAAAAGTGACAACCACTATCAAAACTCAACTCACAAAAAAGTGTAAAATTAAAAAACAGTACTACGACAGGTCCACCAAGCTGCTCAGTCCATTAAAACCAAATGAGGTGGTGAGATTACAAACACAGAGAGGACATGACAAGATTGGAGTTGTAAGTAAGGTATGTGCTGAGCCTCGCTCTTATGTCATTGAGTCGGGTGAAAAAGAATACAGGTGCAACAGACAACATCTTCTGCCTGTGAGCGAGCCTCAACCCGAAAAGCTCGCTACAACACAAAATGAACTGGACACATCTCAACGAGCAGATGAAACTGAGCCCAATGAAACACAAACCAACAAACATGAAACAATTCAAGTTCAACTTGACCCACCACAACATGGCACAAAACACTCAGAACAGGTGATAACACCTACAAAATGCCAAGTATGCTCTGATGACAACTTGTACCGAACCAGATCTGGTAGAGTGTCTAAACCGAATAGTAAATATGTGGATTAAAAGCGCACTGGTGCTGTAATTTCTGATTCGAAATGTGTTTTATCTCGTGTTATGTTATTGCATACTTGTCGCAGTTATGACAATGATTACCGTGAATTTCATTTGACATTTGAACCTTCATTTTTTTTTTGTAATCCATAACCTGATAAGTTCTTCCATTATGGTGGTGTTGTTTGATTTGGGTTTGCCTGAGAAGTGCAAAACTAAGAAGAAGAAAAAAAAAAACTGAAAAGGGGGATGTAGATAACAGCAATGTTATGTTTGTCCATACTGCCTGCTGTTGTTGCTGTTATGGAGAGTTCCAGCAAGTGTCGCTGTGGTTCTCTCTGGGTTATGTGTACTTCCTGTTATGAATGTACAAACGTTCATGTTGGCTGCTAATAAACGCCTGGCATACAGTTACAGTGGACTGATTATGACATGACTGACGATGGAATACAGAACAAAGAGTGACTCAACTAAAAACATGGAACACACTTAAGGCACAGGAAACAGAACCATGAACAACAGTAAATCAAATAATATTAATAATCAAAAACACAAAGACTGGGTCACCAGACCCAGGACCATACCGCTGTCACGGTACTGGGTCGTGTGACCCAGTGTTTGACTTTTTATGTATCTTTAGTATTTATTTGTGTTCCAGTTTAACTCTTCTATTTAGTTTCTAGACTGCTGTTTAGTCCTTTTTTTCTTAGTTCCTTTTGTCATCCTCCCCTATATTAAGCCTCCCTGGTTCGTGCGTCTACCTGTCATGTTTCATGTCTGTGTGGCTCTTGTTGTCAAGTTTGTTGTCTTAGTTTTTCTAGTTTCTATGTTTTTTCACGTGCCATCATCCCAAATAAAGGATGGCCTTTTGTTCAACCAGCAACTCGTCTCTTCAGTGTCTGCTTCTGGGTCCAATCAACAAAACACACCGGCGTACCCTGCCATGACAAGCGCCTCTAGCTGGTTGTCATACCACAGCTTGGGTTCCTGCATCACAGTGATATAAGGACCAAACTGCACACAACTTTGCAACACTTGACACTTGAGTCTTTATTTACAATGTTTTTTGTCTTTTCCACAGGGCGGCTTTTGAGCTGCCACACACCAGCTTACTCCACACCCAACTCCGTCTAGGGACAAGATCCACAGACTGGTTTTACTAGAAGACTACTTTTTAAATCTATAAATTTTGCATAATTTCTGCATCTCATCATATGATTTATGCTGCAGCCTCATTGTGGGCTGCACAATGCTTTTATTCTGAGTATATGCACAGTCTGAACTTCTTGTTCCTACATGCGTGGGCAGCACAGCGGTGTCCTGATTAGTGATGTGGCCTCACAGCAGGAAGGTTCTGGGTTTGAATCTGCTGCTCATATGAGGAATCTGTTGACGTACTGAGAAGAAAGAGACTTTTTACTTGCCAACTACATGCAGATAGAAACTGATGTCTTTATAAGGATTTATAGTAAGTCAATCATTATTTACCTTTTATCCAAGTCTCAACAGCAACCTTATAAGCAGATGTCCAGACCTCCCTCTCCCAACCACCTCCTCCAGCTATTCTGGGGAGAGACTGAGATGTTCCTTAACCAGGACAGAGACTTAAGCTCTCCTGTGTATGCTGGTCATTCCAGTGTCTCCTCCCAGTTGGACATCAGAAGTCTCACCTACGAGGCATTCAGCCACATACTGAGCCACCTCATCTGGCTCCTTAACTGAGGCTGCTCCACTCAGAGTCCCTGCTGAGTGACCAAGCCCAGACCCCTGATCTCAGCTTAATCATATATATATATTATGATGGTCAGCAGTAAAGAAAAAAACTATGTTAAATATCTGTTTAATGATAAACATGAAAACTGCAGTGCCAATGAAGACGTGCAATTTTCTTCCTCACTAACAACTTTGTTTCATCTTTTTTTGTGTTGTCTAAGTTTTCTCATTCTGTTCTCAGGATCACACAATAAAAAAAATCCCTCAAACTAGTACCCCGTGGTAAATGTCAGTGGTGCAACAACAAGAATGTGATGAGGATTTAGATTGCATAATTGTTTTGGAGTTGCAGACCTCACGAAAAGTATTAATTAATTTATTTTTTCCTACCTCTCTCTTGAAAATGCTGAATTGACCAAATTACAGATGGAATGCATTTCTGCCCTGGGATATTTATTCCTGGAAAATTGTGGAAAATCCCTGGAAAAGTGGAGATTCAGGTCAGATATGATGGAAAAAGTGGTCATGTCCCAGCTGCTGCCTTTGCTGAACTCAGATAAGTTACTGGAACCATTTCAGTCAGCCGCTGATTGAAACAGCTTTATTGAAGGCGTTACCACCCTTACATTCAGGTGATAATGCAGCCCTAAGTGTGTTAGCCCTCAGTGCTGCTGTTGATACCATGGATTATATTGTTCTCTTGAACTTTGAACACTCGGCTGGCATCAAGAGTGCAGCTTTGCATCGGTCCAGTTCTTATCTTAAGGAGGGAAATTTCGGAGGTTCCGGTGACGTCATCCCAACGCATGGCGGTCTAACGAGTAGCTCTCTCTCATAATTAATTAGTTCACCTCGTGAAGTGTTACAATTATTACCAATTTTTTGACAGACAGTAGAGATATAAGCGGGGTGAACATGGGGAAAAGAGATAAACAGCAGGGCAGAAGAAGGCTCGGCAGAAGAACGCGCAAATGAAGGGTTTTTAGCAGCGGCATCGCCACCTCGATACGAAGCCCATGCTAGGGCTAATACGGAGGAAGGCTCGGCTTTGACCATGATACTGGAAGAATTACGGGACTTTCAAAGAGAGTTCCAAGAATTTAAATCCGACTTGGTCAGAGCCAACAATAGGATAACCGAAGCAGAAACCCGTATCGTGAAGATGGAAGACCGGGTCCAAAACGTAGAACAGGTGATGCTACCAGTCAAGTCTGTCCCGTATTCAGCAAGTGAAAATAAAATAAACAATAAAAGGTGAATCAGATGGACCATTACGGCAAGGCTGGGATGGTCCATTTGGTAAAGTAAATCCGTTGGGCATCTTTCTTCGCCTTTAGACAATAATTCTGATGGCAAAAGAACCAAACGGGACAGGTTAAAAAAAAAAAAAAAAAAAAAAAAAAAGAACAGGTGATGCTAAAGATGCTAAAAATTATTGGCGAGCAAGAAAAGAAAATCGCAGATCAGGAAGGCCGGGTTCGGCGAAAGAACTTGAGGCTGTATAATGTCCCCGAAGGAGCAGAGGGGTCTTCCATGCCAGTTTTTGTGGAAAAGTATTGGCGGAATGCCTCGACCTCCCCCAGGGCACAGAGCTTGGTATCGAGAGATCACACCGGGCTCTGGGAGCAGTGAGGGACCGAGAGGGAACCCCACGCTTGATATTGATCCGTTTTGCCCGCTTTACCACAAAGGAAGAAGTTCTGCGCAAAGCATGGGCCAAGAGGGCTGTTCTGTGGAACGGTAAAAGAATATATTTCGATCAGGACTACGCGCCAGATATCCTGCGAAAACGTAAGGACTACGCTGAAGCTAAAAGGGCTTGGAAACAACAGAATATAAGATTTCAAACTCCCTATCCTGCCAAACTGAGGGTCTTCTATCAAGAGGGAACTGTGCTCTACTCGACTGTGGAGGAGGCGACTGCGGATATGTGGACAAGGGGATACCAGATCACTAAAGTCGTCCCAAAGCAGACCCTAACGGAGCAGCTGTCAAATCTGACGTGGGAGAAGATGGGAATGCTGCAGCGGCGCGACTCGGAGGGGCACAGAGAAAGACCTACTCAAGAGCAGCTTCAATACTACTGTTCTGGCGAAGTGGGTGAGATAACAAATACTTTCCCCTTACTGGATGAATAATTAAGATTGCTAGAGAGACTATGGAGAAATGCATGTTAAAGGATTTATCAGGGGCCCTTGCCCTTTAGCCAGGGGAGGTTTCCCCCTGTTTATGGGATTTATGTGCCAGGGTCTGATAGGACTGACCCCAACCTTGGAATCATGTTATTTTTTTTAATTTTTTTTTTAAATTTTTTGTTTGTTTTTTTGTCCAGTTTTGGATGGTTGTTGTTGTTCACTGTTCGGGTTTTTAGAGGGAGTCGATCAGTTGATAAGTTACTTAAGTTTGGATACTTTATTTTTTGAAAAATGAGCGCTAAGGGAATTAAGGTTGTATCTTTTAATGTGAATGGGCTTACGAATCCTATTAAACGAAGGAGAATTTTGACTAAAATGAAGAAAGATCGAGTACAGATTGTATACTTACAAGAAACACACCTGAATAATAATGAACATGAAAAACTTAAGAGGATGGGCTTTACAAACATGTTCTCCTCAGCATACGAATCCGGCCGCAGACGGGGTGTGGCGATATTGATCTCTAGGGCTTTAAATTTTGAAAAGTCATTCGAACTTAAAGATAAGGAGGGGAGGTTTATACTGGTTCGGGGAACAGTTGATGGTAATCAGATTACTTTAATGAACATGTACGCCCCACCAGGAAGTGACTTGAGTTTTTTTAAGAACATTGTTAATATAATGGTGACAGAAACTCAGGGCCCTTTAATTTGCGGCGGCGATCTGAACGTACGCCTGCAGCCAGATTTAGATAGTTCTAACAGAAGGAAGCAGCAATCGAATACCCTATATAAAAAAATTTCAGCATTGTTTGACGAGGTGGGTTTAATTGATGTATGGAGAAATTGTTTTCCTACAAGGAGGGATTACTCTAATTTCTCAGCCCCACACTCCCTTTACACGAGGATAGATTACTTTTTGACGTTCGGAAGAGATAGGGATAAAATCTTAACATATGAGATGGGCTCGATAGATATAAGTGACCACGCAGTAGCGGTTTTAGATATGGGCAACATGGGCGGTTGCCCGGGGCGGCATCGTGGTGGGGGGCGGCATCACAGGCATCGGCAAAAAAAAAAAATTGCTCGTACTCATGCTGCCCCGACATCATGCCAGTGCATATTGGGAATGGCATAGGCACCGATCGGTTTTCTATCGCCCATTTGCTGGGAGTAAGGGCGCCCTCCGTTTGCGAGGTGCGCCTGCTGCTTGCAGCACAGGGAGGAGAGGGCAGGGCGGCGGGGGATTCTCTGGCTGGCTGGAGCAGCATCTAATAATCAACTCGCAAAAATAAAAACAAACCAAGAAACACGAAAACACCAGACATTATGATACAGACTTATAATTTGCACCAATATTTTTTCAAAATTCTATACGAGAAAAGTGAGCGCGAGAGCCCTCGGTGCGCCTGCTCGCTGCTGAAGTCAAAGTAAACTTTATTGTCATCTCCGCTACATACAGGGAGTGCAGAATTATTAGGCAAGTTGTATTTTTGGGGAGTAATTTTATTATTGAACAACAACCATGTTCTCAATGAACCCAAAAAACTCATTAATATCAAAGCTGAATATTTTTGGAAGTAGTTTTTAGTTTTAGCTATTTTAGGGGGATATCTGTGTGTGCAGGTGACTATTACTGTGCATAATTATTAGGCAACTTAACAAAAAACAAATATATACCCATTTCAATTATTTATTTTTACCAGTGAAACCAATATAACATCTCCACATTCACAAATATACATTTCTGACATTCAAAAACAAAACAAAAACAAATCAGCAACCAATATAGCCACCTTTCTTTGCAAGGACACTCAAAAGCCTGCCATCCATGGATTCTGTCAGTGTTTTGATCTGTTCACCATCAACATTGCGTGCAGCAGCAACCACAGCCTCCCAGACACTGTTCAGAGAGGTGTACTGTTTTCCCTCCTTGTAAATCTCACATTTGATGATGGACCACAGGTTCTCAATGGGGTTCAGATCAGGTGAACAAGGAGGCCATGTCATTAGTTTTTCTTCTTTTATACCCTTTCTTGCCAGCCACGCTGTTCTGCCTTGAATTCAGTGCCCCCTACTGGGCCTTGTAAATTGTTGTTAATGTGACATGCACTTTGACCCAGAACAGGAAGTCAGCCATGTTAGTTGGGGTAAGCAGGTTCACATGTGCTGAAGTGTTCCTGTAGTTATCCGCTGCAATCCTCTTTCTTGTTTATGCCTTCGAAAGCATCGTCTGTAAGTACTTGTTGACTTAAGAGTATAGAGCCATATTTTAGTAACATTTTGGTAGTTTTGTGTTCTAAAGCCTAACTTTGTGTATAATTATATTGCCAAGCTAATCTCATGTCATGTATACATAGGAGGACCTATTGCATGGATATTTCTTTGTCTTTTGTTGCTAGCCTTGACTTGCTGTAGAGTACATAAGGGAATTTGTAATATGGGTGTGATAATCACCTTACTGTTGTATTCTTGTTTTTGCTTTAGTTTCACTCTGATTCAATGGTGTATGGCGGTGCAATGTAAAATAAAGCACCTGGAGCTTGGACGCTATATCCTGACTCCCGTATTCTTTTGAATGGAGTTTGGCTGGCTGCTGGATTGTGTACCTACGCACGCATGCACACACGCAAGGAGAGCAGTACAGTGAAAAGACGAAGACACAGCTGGCTAGACTATACTATTGCAGCAGATTGCAGAGAACATGGACGAAAAAGGTAGGGGAAGCCCTTCACTGAAGGAATCACTGAGCATTAAAGATGAAGCATCAGTTACTTCCCGGCGTTCTAGTTCTGCACGCTCGTCAAAATCATCTGTGGGTGTTGAAGCAGCACGAGCAAGGGCATTAGCAGAAGCTGCAAAAGCACGTGCAACATTTGCAGAAAGGGAAATTGCTATCAAAGTCGACAAAGCGAGATTGGAGGCTAATTTAGATGCCCTGCATCTGGAAAAGGAGGCTGCAGCTGCCATCGCCCAGGCAGAGATATTGGAGGCAGCAGCAGAACATGTGGGCGAGGAGCTTTGCAGTAAGAAAAGCGACTCAGCAAAACTTCAGGGCATGTACGAACGTGTGAGTGAATATGTTAGGGACCAGGCCACACGTCTTAGTCAACAGTCTGAAACAACGTTCCACCTGGCACATGACCAGAAACCAGAGCATCCCACCTGTTTTACGATGCAATGTTCTCAAAACACCTGGAGGGAGGCCAACAACGAAAGTGTTAACCAGCATTCCTACTCTCCACAACTGGATGCCGAACAAGATTTTGAGATACCCCTAGCATCTCACCTACCTACTGACTCTCACTTACCTGTCCAACTACAAGACAAAGGTCTCCCCCATATTAAAAAAGAGGCAACGCTGCAGGTACCATACAGTGACAAATGTCAGGAAAGGGCAAAGCCTGTCACTCCGCAGTATGCAGCTAGTCCGCCGACGAAGAGTGTGCATCCAGAGTCTGCAGGTATGATGGACATAGCAAAGTATTTAGCCCGGAAAGAGCTTGTGAGTATTGGCTTATCAAAATTTGATGACTGTCCAGAAACTTACAGAGCATGGAGGTCATCTTTCCTTAACACAATAAAGGATTTAGACCTCACAGCCAGTGAAGAGTTGGACTTGCTGTCGAAATGGCTTGGAAAAGAGTCATCAGAGTATGTGAGGCGTATGAGGGCAGTTCAGGTAGGCAACCCAGGAACAGCCTTAAAAATGACTTGGGACAGGTTGGATGAATGTTACGGCGCCCCGGAGGTCATAGAACGTGCTTTGTTTGAGAAACTGGACAGCTTTCCTAAAATCTCAAACAAGGACAATAGTAAGTTAAGAGAACTTGGTGATCTTCTAATGGAGCTACTCTCAGCTAAAGAAGATGGCTCTCTTCTAGGTTTGGCATACCTGGACACTGCTCGCAGCATTGGCCCAATTGTAGAAAAGCTGCCATACAACTTGCAGGACAAATGGGTTTCTCAAGGATCCAAGTATAAGGAAGAGCATCATGTATCATATCCTTCCTTCTCTTTCTTTACTCAGTTTATCTGCCACCAAGCTAAGACAAGGAATGATCCCAGCTTTGCACTTCCAAGCAACTATTCTGCCAAGCTAGAAAGGCCTTTCTTAAAGTCTGCAACATTCAGGAAACCAGTTTCAGTGCAAAAGACTAGTGTCTCTTCAGCTGCAGATCTGAAGGTAGCAGCTAAAGATGAACCAGATAAATATTGTCCCATCCATAACAAGCCTCACCCACTGAGGAAATGCCGCAGCTTCAGATTGAAAACTATTGAGGAACGGAAAGCCTACTTAAAAGAGCAAGGGATTTGTTTCAGATGCTGCTCATCATCCACGCATCTTGCCCGCATCTGCAAAGCTGCATTAAAATGTGATGAGTGCAACAGCGACAGCCACATTACTGCATTACATCCTGGTCCACCACCATGGATAACCAAGTCCTTAGACACTCCAACAGAGGACGGCGGGGAGGAAGGAAAACAGGATGCCTTATCGCCTGCTGTGAGCTCCTTGTGCACTGATGTTTGTGGTAGCAACATTACAGCAAAGTCCTGCTCTAAAATATGTCTCGTCAAGGTTTATCCAAAAGGTCAGCGTGAAAATGCTGTTATGATGTACGCTATGCTCGACGACCAGAGTAACAGATCATTAGCAAGGACTGCATTCTTTGACCTGTTCAACATTCATGGTGAGGCATTCCCTTACACCCTGAAGACGTGTGCTGGCATTAGAGAGAGTTCTGGAAGAAGAGCCAATGGCTATCAGATTGAGGCACTTAATGGTGGTATCAGCCTCACACTGCCAACACTGCTTGAATGCAATGACATTCCAGACAATCGTGAGGAAATCCCAACACCCGAGGCCGCTTTCCACCATCCTCATCTCAAGAGAATTGCCACTGAAATCCCAGCTATAGATGGGGATGCTCTCATTCTACTTTTGCTTGGCCGGGACATTCTTAGGGTCCACAAAGTCAGACAGCAGATCAATGGCCCTGGCAACGCACCCTTTGCACAAAAGTTGGATCTTGGTTGGGTCCTGGTGGGTGATGTTTGCTTAGGGAAAGTCCATAAGTCTACAGTTTGCAGCTTCAAGACAAATGTCTTAGAGAGTGGAAGACCCTCACTGTTCAGACAATGCACAAGCCATGTTCACCTCAAAGAAAGGGTTGATTTGAGTTTATTACAGAGTCCCTTACAAGGCTGTTGGGGTGGCAGAACGGTGGATTCTCTTGGAGTCACAGTTTTCAGGAGAACAAATGATGATGAGAAGCCTGCATTATCAGTGGAAGATGAACACTTTCTAAAAATAATGGATAAGGAGGTTTCCCAAGGTGAGTCCAACAGCTGGGTTGCACCCCTCCCCTTTCGATCTCCAAGGCCACCTCTGCCAAACAATCGAGAGCAAGCTGCTATGCGCCTTTCTTCTCTTAGACACACACTGGAGCGGAATCCAAACAAAAAGGAGCAGTTTCTTGCTTTCATGCAGCGTGTATTGGACAACAACCACGCAGAGCTAGCACCTCCACTGATAGAGGGGACTGAGTGCTGGTATTTACCAACATTTGGAGTTTATCATCCAAGAAAGCCAGACCAGATCAGAGTAGTTTTTGATTCTAGTGCACAATACAAGGGCATCTCTCTGAACAATGTTCTGCTCACTGGACCAGACCTGAATAATAGTCTCTTAGGTGTCCTTATGCGTTTCAGGAAGGAGCAGGTGGCAGTGACAGCAGACATCGAGCAGATGTTTTACAGTTTTGTGGTGAGAGAGGATCATCGAGACTTTTTACGCTTTCTGTGGTACCGTGATAACAACCCAAGCAAAGACATGGTGGAGTACAGGATGCGTGTCCATGTATTTGGCAACAGCCCCTCACCGGCAGTGGCTACTTACTGCCTCAGGAGAGCAGCTGAGAAGGGAGAAAAGCAACATGGGCCAGACACCAAACGCTTTGTGGAACGTGAGTTTTATGTGGATGATGGTCTAGTTTCTTTACCAACTGAAGAGGAAGCCATTTCCCTGATAAAGAGAATGCAAGCCTCTCTATCAGAGTCTAATATAAGGCTTCATAAGATAGTATCAAACAGCATGAATGTGCTGAGAGCATTTCCAGCAGAAGACCACGCGAAAGAAATCAAGGATCTTGACCTAGGAGCAGAACCTATTCCTACACAGCGCAGTCTTGGTTTGAGCTGGGAAGTGGCTATAGATACATTCACTTTTCAAGCATCGACCAACCAGCAACCTTTCACATGGCGTGGGGCTTTATCCACAGTAAATAGCCTCTTCGATCCTCTTGGGTTTGTAGCCCCTATCACCATTCAAGGAAAGTTTCTACTAAGAGAACTATCCACTTCAGTAAGCGATTGGGATGAGTCACTCCCATTGGAGAAATACAGTGAATGGGAAGCATGGAGGGACTCATTACAAGACCTCCAACAGGTGCATATTCCTCGAGCTTACACAGTCAACTCTCCTTCAAAGGCCAAGAAAAAAGAAATATGCATTTTCTCAGATGCTTCAACCAAAGCCATCGGTGCTGTAGCATACCTCAAAACAACTGATGACGAAGGTCAGATAAACATTGGCTTTGTTCTAGGGAAGGCCAAACTGGCACCATTAAGTGAGCCCACCATCCCCAGATTAGAACTCTGTGCGGCAGTGCTAGCGGTGGAAATGGCTGAACTTATTGTCCAGGAGTTGGACTTGGATCTTGATGCAGTCACCTTCTTTTGTGATAGCAAAGTGGTGCTTGGATATATCTATAATGAGTCGAAACGCTTTTATGTGTATGTTCACAACCGAGTTCAACGAATTCGACAATCCACGCAGCCAGAACAGTGGAGATATGTGCCCACAGAACATAATCCAGCAGACCATGCTTCAAGATCAATCCAAGCCTCTCAGCTCACTAATACGAACTGGCTGACTGGACCAGTGTTCTTATATGAACAACACAAAAATTCTGCTGAGCAGCAGGAGATTTTCAGTCTTGTTGACCCAGACTTGGATAAAGAGATCCGGCCACAAGTCACGTGCTGTGCCAGTAAGACAGAGGAGAAGAAACTCACCCCAGAAAGGTTTGAGAAATTTTCTTCATGGAACTCTTTGCAGAGAGCAGTTGCGACACTTATTCACATTGCACATTCTTTCCCGTCCATGACCCAAAGCAACAATGAATGCAAAGGATGGCATCAGTGTTCAAAGCCACATACTGTCAGTGAATTGTCCAAGGCAAGGAGTGTTATTATTCGCTCTGTGCAGGCAGCTAGTTTCTCTGAGGAGTTAGACACTCTCTCCAAGAAAGGCAATATCAGCCAGAAAAGCCCATTGGCAAAGCTGAATCCATTCATAGACGCAGATGGTCTGCTTCGAGTTGGCGGCAGGCTAAAACTAGCTGATCTTATCAATCAGGAGAAGCACCCAGTCATTATGCCTGGCAAACATCATGTCTCTACATTGCTCATACGACACTACCATGAACAAGTGGAACACCAAGGCCGTGTCTTCACAGAGGGTGTGATTCGAGCAGCTGGAATATGGTTGATAGGTGGCAAAAGATGCATAGGCAGTGTTCTTCATGGATGTGTCATTTGTCGGAAGCTGCGAGGCAGAACTGAGAGCCAGAAGATGCCCCATTTGCCAGAGGAACGACTTAGTACTTCTCCCCCCTTTACTTACACAGGTCTGGATGTCTTTGGGCCTTGGAATGTAGTTGCAAGGCGCACAAGAGGAGGACTGGCCTACAATAAGCGCTGGGCGGTGTTATTTACTTGTCTAAGTACTCGTGCTGTTCACATTGAAGTGATTGAGTCCATGGATACTTCATCCTTCATTAACTGTCTCCGAAGATTCTTTGCTATCCGGGGCCCATGTAAACAACTGCACTCTGACTGTGGGACTAATTTTGTTGGTGCCTGCAACAAACTTGAGTACCACAAAACAGTAAAAGACTCAAAAGTACAGAGATATGTGAACAATCATGGTTGTACATGGGAGTTCAACCTTCCACACTCCTCACATATGGGGGGCGCATGGGAGCGCATGATTGGAGTTGCAAGGAGGATCTTGGACTCTATGCTAATGCGCACAGATTGTTCCCATCTCACTCACGAAGTACTGTGCACTTTAATGGCAGAAGTAACGGCTATTATTAACTCCAGGCCTATAGTTCCTGTCTCTTCAGATGTAGACTCACCTGAAATACTTAGCCCAGCTATGCTCCTTACTCAAAAGGCAAGCGCACCACCTCCACCTGGGAAGTTTACGGAGAAGGATCTCTACAAGCAATAATGGCAGCAAGTCCAGCACCTAGCAGACCACTTCTGGAGGCGCTGGAAAACAGAGTATCTACACACACTCCAAGCTCGTCAGAAATGGTTGAAGTCATGTCCTAACATTGAGAAGGGCGATGTTGTCCTACTGAAGGATAATGAGGCAGCCCGCAATGACTGGCCTATGGCACTTGTTACAGACACTTTTCCCAGCAGTGATGGAAGAGTTCGCAAAGTGGAGCTCAAGGTCATCAAACAAGGATCAGAAAAGAGGTTCCTCAGGCCTGTCTCTGAGGTCATTCTTCTCGTGAAAAAGTAATGTTATAAGGAAATATATCTCTTTATAGTTACAGACTAATTTGTGGCATCTTACAGATACCAGCCGGGGAGTGTTCTGCCTTGAATTCAGTGCCCCCTACTGGGCCTTGTAAATTGTTGTTAATGTGACATGCACTTTGACCCAGAACAGGAAGTCAGCCATGTTAGTTGGGGTAAGCAGGTTCACATGTGCTGAAGTGTTCCTGTAGTTATCCGCTGCAATCCTCTTTCTTGTTTATGCCTTCGAAAGCATCGTCTGTAAGTACTTGTTGACTTAAGAGTATAGAGCCATATTTTAGTAACATTTTGGTAGTTTTGTGTTCTAAAGCCCAACTTTGTGTATAATTATATTGCCAAGCTAATCTCATGTCATGTATACATAGGAGGACCTATTGCATGGATATTTCTTTGTCTTTTGTTGCTAGCCTTGACTTGCTGTAGAGTACATAAGGGAATTTGTAATATGGGTGTGATAATCACCTTACTGTTGTATTCTTGTTTTTGCTTTAGTTTCACTCTGATTCAATGGTGTATGGCGGTGCAATGTAAAATAAAGCACCTGGAGCTTGGACGCTATATCCTGACTCCCGTATTCTTTTGAATGGAGTTTGGCTGGCTGCTGAATTGTGTACCTACGCACGCATGCACACACGCAAGGAGAGCAGTACACACGCTGTGGAGTACTTGGACGCGTGTGATGGAGCATTGTCCTGCATGAAAATCATGTTTTTCTTGAAGGATGCAGACTTCTTCCTGTACCACTGCTTGAAGAAGGTGTCTTCCAGAAACTGGCAGTAGGACTGGGAGTTGAGCTTGACTCCATCCTCAACCCGAAAAGGCCCCACAAGCTCATCTTTGATGATACCAGCCCAAACCAGTACTCCACCTCCACCTTGCTGGCGTCTGAGTCGGACTGGAGCTCTCTGCCCTTTACCAATCCAGCCACGGGCCCATCCATCTGGCCCATCAAGACTCACTCTCATTTCATCAGTCCATAAAACCTTAGAAAAATCAGTCTTGAGATATTTCTTGGCCCAGTCTTGACGTTTCAGCTTGTGTGTCTTGTTCAGTGGTGGTCGTCTTTCAGCCTTCCTTACCTCGGCCATGTCTCTGAGTATTGCACACCTTGTGCATTTGGGCACTCCAGTGATGTTGCAGCTCTGAAATATGGCCAAACTGGTGGCAAGTGGCATCTTGGCAGCTGCACGCTTGACTTTTCTCAATTCATGGGCAGTTATTTTGCGCCTTGGTTTTTCCACACGCTTCTTGCGACCCTGTTGACTATTTTGAATGAAACGCTTGATTGTTCGATGATCACGCTTCAGAAACTTTGCAATTTTAAGACTGCTGCATCCCTCTGCAAGATATCTCACTATTTTTGACTTTTCTGAGCCTGTCAAGTCCTTCTTTTGACCCATTTTGCCAAAGGAAAGGAAGTTGCCTAATAATTATGCACACCTGATATAGGGTGTTGATGTCATTAGACCACACCCCTTCTCATTACAGAGATGCACATCACCTATTATGCTTAATTGGTAGTAGGCTTTCGAGCCTATACAGCTTGGAGTAAGACAACATGCATGAAGAGGATGATGTGGACAAAATACTCATTTGCCTAATAATTCTGCACTCCCTGTACAGTCCAGAGAGACGAGACGACGAGGCTCCAGTTACAGCAGTGCAAGTAAACAAACAATAAATATAAGAAGAGTAAGAAAATAAATATACACTTTAGGACTAGGGGTCAAGGGATCAATAACAATTTAAATGTATATTTTATATTTTGTTGATTAAGAGGAGGAGTGTAGCGACTTCCACAGTCGCTAGATGCCGGGGACTGAGCCTGCCTATTTGCCTGACACGCTGTCAACTTTACGCAATAATGCAAGAGGTGGAATTGCTTGCTTGTTTATTAAAGTGCTTGAAAAGTTTACAGAGCAATGTGATCGGCTCGCGATTCAAACTCTTAAAACATCACAGGCTCTAATGCAACAAGGGGAAACGCGTTGTGCTGCGGTCAACAAAAACTACGGCTACCCAGCCCTGCTCTCTGTCAAAATCAAACCAGTGAAAGACAGACTAACAACGCCCTCTTAATTTCACTGCTAGCACCCACGTGACTCCCGTTACACATCACCATAGCAACCAAACAAATGAAAACCCAGTGATCATTAAAATTCAATACATTTAATTATGGCTCCTACAAGGAGAAACAAGCAAAAGATCATACAGGTAAGCAGATGTGTCATTGGATAATGGCAGGTCATGTATCCTAAAACATTAAGAATCAGAATACTTTCTTAATCCCTAAGGAAATTTTGTGGGTTACAGTTCCTCCAAGAAGAAATGGTAAAAATAGTAACAGTAACAGACTAAACTCCAAACAATATATACAATAATATAATATTAATTAGTCAGTGTCAATTGTTGTTTTGTCCTGTTCTCATTGTATGACGAACTATGATGTCTGTTTAGTAGCCGTTTGCATATTATGCATACTCTCTCTCTCTTCATATATGTATGTATGTATGTGTATGTATGTATGTATGTGTGTGTGTGTATGTATGTGTGTGTGTGTGGGGGGGGGCGCCAGAGGGAGTGTTCGCCCAGGGCACCAAACAGGCTAGGACCACCACTGTGACCACGCACCGCTGTATTTGACGATTGATATGAACCTATACCCCAAAACTTCAATTTGGAGACTGAATTCATCTCTGCTTAAAAATGTGGAATTTAGGAAAGTAACAAGAAAAGAACTTAAAGATTATTTTGAAATTAATGATAATGGGGAGGTGCTTCCCCCGATACTATGGGATGCGTTAAAGGCTGTCATGAGGGGGAAGATCATAGCGTTTGCCTCCTTCCAAAAAAAAGCAAGAGAGAAAAAAATGGAAGAATTACAAGAGATTCAAAAACAATTAGAAAGTGAGCACAAACATACGCCTTCAGCGGGCACTATGCAGAAATTAACAACGATCAGAAATGAAATAAATACGCTGAGTACACAAATGATAAAGAGAAAATTGTTATATTTGAAACAGAAATATTATGAAGGGGGATCGCAATCAATGAAAATCTTAGCGTGGAAACTTAAGAAGAAGATAGCGGAGAATACTGTAACTAAAATTAAACACCCAGAGACGGGAAATATAACGACTCATCCTAGTAAGATACAGGAGGCCTTTGAATCATTTTATAAAACATTATACGCGAGAGTCCCAGGGGGGACTGAGTATGAAATGGACGATTTCCTGAATTCTTTATGCCTACCAAGCCCTAATGAAGAACAAAATAAAATGATGATAGCGGAGGTGACGGAAGCTGAACTTACGAAGGCCATCAATAGGTTGAAACCAAATAAGTCACCGGGCTCCGATGGTTACACCGCGGAGTGGTATCGGGAATTTAAACAGGACTTGATCCCTACATTACTCACTACTTTTAATTGGGTGTTAAAAACAGCGCAAATCCCGTCGAGTTGGAAGGAGGCTATCATGGAGTGTGGCTCATATAGACCCATTTCTTTTCTTAACATCGATTACAGACTGTTTTTACCCGACCTGATTTGTAATGACCAAACAGGGTTCATAAGACGACGACAGACCCAGGACAATATACGCAGAACTTTTCATGTAATACATCAGATACAGACATCTAAGAGTACAGCCTTGCTTATGAGTATTGATTCAGAAAAAGCCTTCGACTCCGTAAATTGGGACTTTCTATACAAAGTCTTGGATAAATTTGGCTTACATAAGGGAATTGTTAATACGGTGAGGGCACTATATACTAATCCCACCGCAAGAATTAAAGTTAATGGTTCTCTCTCAAATAGCTTTGTTCTGCAAAGAGGAAATAAACAAGGCTGTGCTTGGTCCCCGCTTCTGTTCGCTTTGTATTTAGAACCTTTGGCACAATCAATTAGACAAAATAAAGATATTAAGGGGATTACCATTGCGGGACAGGAACACAAGCTTGCTTGCTACGCGGATGACATATTGATATACCTAGATCAGCCCACTAACTCCCTGCCTTCGTTGATGAATTTATGCCAAAAATTTGGGAAACTCTCTGGCTATAAAATTAATATGTCTAAAACTCAAATTCTCAGTTATAACTATAGCCCTCCGGCTCATTTGGTTGTTTGATATCCAATGAGATGGCAAGCAAAATCATTGAAATATTTAGGAGTTGTTATTCCTAAGGATTTAACTAAACTATTTGAGGAGAACTTTGGTTCCCTACAAAGGAGAATAGTGGGTGATATTAGACGATGGAACATGATCCCCTTTCTCTCTCTACATTCACGAATTGAATCTATTAAAATGAATATTCTGCCAAGATTATTATATTTATTCCAAACATTACCAATACCTATTGATTCAAGACGATTGAACGAATGGGATAAAATAATATCGCGGTTTATATGGGGGGGGGGGGAGCGGCCGAGGGTTTGTTTTAAAACTTTACAACTACATAAGAAGGCGGGAGGATGGGGGTTGCCGTCACTAAAAAATTATTTTTGGGCTGCTCAGTTGAAGACAGTGGTCAATTGGTGTGATACAAGCTACCAAGCACAATGGAAGACCATTGAGGAGAGCATGTTTTCCTCTCCAATACAAGCTGTCTTGATGGATTCAAACATTCGTGAATGTGTTGACAAGATTTGCAACCCCTGGGTGTCATGTACACTTACTGTATGGAGAAAAGTTGTGAAAGAATTTAAATTGGAACGGGATTTGGCTCTATTCAAATGGTATGCATATGACTCTGACTTTGCCCTGAATAAATTGGACTCACGTTTTAAAAGTTGGTCTGCTAAAGGGTTATCTACATTCGATAGTCTGATTAAGGATGGGAACTTAATTAGTTTTGACACAATCAAACAGAAATACAATCTAGAAAAACAGGATTTTTATCGATACTTGCAAATAAGACATTATATAAAGACAACAATCGGTGTGATGTCAAACACTAATGTGGAATTGGTAACTCTGTTTAGACAGGCATACAGTGGGAATGTCAATACAAGACTCATTTCTTTTCTATATAATTTTCTTATAAAAAAGCTTCCCCACTCAACTGACTATGTGAAGATGTTATGGGAAAAGGAGGGAGGGGTGTGTATTTCAAGGGATGAATGGACTCAGATGTGGGAATGGCAATGGAGGAGTACTTCCTCCAGCAGCTGGAGGGAGTTTGGATGGAAGTCTTTGATAAGGTTCTTTATTACTCCGTGTCAAAAGGCTCATTATGATGGGAATCCTTCTGTGTGTTGGAGAAACTGTGGACACCAATGAGCACATCACACCCATATTATGTGGGACTGTTCTTTGCTACGGACCTACTGGAAAGACATTCATGGTACATTACAAGGCATTTTTGACTGTACATTCCCTCTGGACAAAGGAGTTTGCAAAGAAAAGCGTCTGGACTTCTTTGAGTTGCTTGAAGACGTTTCACCTCTCATCCGAGAAGCTTCTTCAGTTCTAAGGTCAAATGGCCGAGAGTCCCAGATTTAAACCCAGTGGGAGTATCCCCCCAAAGAGGGACAAAGGACCCCTGGTGATCCTCTAATCACATGCGCCAAGGTGTGAAAGGGTGTGGTACCTAATCAGCCAGGGTTTCGGGTGAGCTCATTGTGAAACCTGGCCGCACCTTGTCATGTGAATTCCTGAGGTCAGATGGCCCAGGATGTGAGTGGGCGTTAAGGCGTCTGGGGAGGGATCTCAAAACTGGATTATAGATGGCAGACAGTTGGTGTCGTAAACCGCCACCTCTGTTCAAAGATGGTCGCTCACAGTGGACATAGATGGCCTCTTTCACTCCTCTTTCAAACCATCTGTCCTCTCTGTCCAAAATGTGAACATTGGCATCCTCGAAAGAGTGACCTTTATCCTTAAGATGCAGATGGACTGCTGAGTCTTGTCCTGTGGAGGTGGCTCTTCTATGTTGTGCCATGCGCTTGTGGAGTGGCTGTTTGGTCTCTCCAATGTAGAGGTCTGGGCATTCCTCACTGCACTGTACAGCATACACCACGTTGTTAAGTCTGTGTTTTGAACCAGAGTTTTGTCTTTCGGGTGAACCAGTTTCTGAGGCGGGTTTCTGACACCAAACTGCCATCTATAATCCAGTTTTCACCATCTGACCTCAGGAATTCACATGATACAGTGCGCCAAGGAATCTGGCAGAGTGTGTGACCTGAATTCACATGACAAAGTGGGTCTGAAGTACACTGGGATGTCGGCCATTTGCTTGGAGAAAACTCTCCTGAGTTTCTCTTTCGAGATGATAGGTTAATCCTCTGGATAAACCAAATTGCCACTAGAGGTGTGAATGTTGCCAGTAAGAAAGGTATAAGATATGTGAATCTGTCACTATTGTCTGTCCCTGTTGGGTGTTGGAATCTTCTTTTCAAAGCTGGAAATTACCCTAGCTAACTAGTCACTCCCGACAGACTTGTAAATGGTGTTGGCGACCTGTCTCAGGGTGTAACATCTTCTTTCATTTCTATGCTGATGACTCAGTGACACCCATGACAGCTGGGATGAAAGGCTCAATTCATGATAATAAGGCATGTAATTAATCAAGATTATGTTTTTGAATTGCACACACAAGTTCTCAGAGTCTTCAATGGATCACTAGGTTGGCTGGTCAAATTCAATTATCTTAAAAGAAAGCCTTTAGTGGAGGTACTGCTCACATTTGGCACTTTTAAAGAAAAGGAAGCGAATGGATGGATGGATGGATTTAAAAACTATGGGAGCTGACCATAAATTCATATTTAGTCCCATCTTACCTTTTTATAAATCCATGGAGCATAAATAATCTGCTGTCCTCTTCGGTACTGAAAAGCATTTTAGTTTTTTTTAGCTTGTTGTTTTGGTTCTCCTACAGTGCTTCTACAATCAGTGTTTGCAGGAATATATCTGCAAAGCACACAAATGATTTAAACTGAGCTTGAGGAGCTGTTGATGTTGGTGTTTTGTGTGTAGCTGAGCCGACAGACCACAAATTTGAAGACTGGGTGCAGGAGGTAACCGATGACCACTGTCACATTACTCTCAACAAATGCTCATTATTGTCTGGACACAGATTGAGCTTCATTATGACTTTTATTGAAGTAGTTTTCAATGATGAAAAAGCAATCAAGGAAACAAATCATCGGATGCACAAAAGTTATTTTCATCTTTATTTCCTCCTTCCGCCTGTGGCATTAAAGCTGCTCACTCTTGAGTGCCAACAAACTGCTTTTTCAAACAAACACCAATTTTCTTTTCTTTCTGATGGGGCACTGAACCTTTCCTCAGTGGTGTATGCACCAGCAAACATGCTGATACGATCTTAAAGGTCATGTTCTTTTCACGCTGACAGAGGCCTTCCAAAACTTTGACGAGGGGGTCCCTCTAAAGGATAGCACCATTACACTGCAGCAGCAGCAGCAGCTCGAGCCGAAGCCAAACTGATTAATGCTCTGCATCAAAAATTCTTTTTCCTATTCAACCTGCATTTCCAAGGTTCAGTCATGCTGAACCAGGATGGACGGTCTTACCCACGGAGATGTAAAGGCATAAAATGATTATCAGTGACAAGCAGCATTACCTTCCAGTCGTGTAAAATTAACCAAAGTTAAGCAGACATCCATCCGTAAGTAAACCTTCAGATAGTGGAGAGAAGATTCAGGCTTTGAGTGAACTCTTAAAGTTAAATTAGAAAGTCATTATTAAATGACTTTTTTAACGTTTTCTTTTATAAAGTGAAAGGGCTCGTGTGCAGGTGATTTCTGTGTGTGTGTGTGTGAAATCTCAGTCTAAATCTTCCTGTGTGTTTGTGTCAGAGTTGGACAACTCTCCTCGACAGCTCCTCTCTTTCCTGCCTTGTTTTTAAAAGGCAACCATAATGGCCGGTAAGGACAGCCTTAAGAGCTGCTGGCAGCTTGAAGCTTGACGCAACCAAAGGTCATTGATTCCCCCCTCTACAGTGCAGCTCGCTGCCTTTAAAAAAAAAAAAACAATTCATCGAATTTTGGCATTTTGTGAACACACACAGGACAGCTCACCGACAAGCCGACCTTGACAGCGAATTGGATAAATAAACCTTCAATTTAGCTGCTCTCCTGCACTCCTTCCTCAGCACAGCTCGCCAGCTCAGGCAGGCAGTCCCACCGGGAGCCTTCACCTATCCATATCGCTCAGCCCACGCTCGGCTTGGTGCTCCCCTGCCTCTTTCCTGGCCTGTCTAACCAAGCTGCCCTCAGTGCTGTGACAAACACGGCCTTAAAGATAAGCTAACAGCCCCCTTGCGCTCCAGTCAAAGTCAATCCTCCCTCTGCGTCTAAAATTTAATGCCAATTCAATCCCTCAGCCTCATCCATCCCATTTCCACAGCTGACACCTACCCTCCACCTTCGCCACGAACACACAGGCTAACACATACATGCGCTGACACGCATACAGGCGCACACTCCTCCATACCTATCAGATGGGCTGCAGCATCCTGGGGGAGAGGCAGGCAGTGAGAGCATTACTCCATAACGCGTAATGACATGGCATTTAATGATACTGTCCAAAATGATTGCGGCCTCTGCCGACAGCTGCTCTGCACGGAGGCCGAGCAGCCACGCTGCGCCGGATAAGCTCGGCTGGGCCTGAGTGTGTGTCACCACGTGTGTGTTATTTCCTAACACAGCAAAGGCAATACTGTATCTTTCACTCGTCCTGTCGCCTGATGGGATGTGACACATGCCTCCGCTGCACACTGCCATCGCTCCTCCATCACCTCACCTTTGCACCTCCTCCTGCTCTTCTTTTTTCTTTTCATTGGTTCTGCTCTCCTCTCTCCTCTGCTTCTCTTTTCAGGTTTCCTTTTTCTTGTAACACAGAGGTGTCCTCCAACAGTAGTTCAATGTGTAACCACTGTCAGTATTGTGTTTATAGTAGAAATGTATCAGAAAGAATATGTAAAAGAGAATAGAAAGCTGCACTCATCCACCCAATGACAAAACCACGCGGACTTCAGGTGTTCTGAAAACATTAATTCTAATTTCAGTTATGATTTTGATTTTCAAGAATTATGTAAACAAGATAATCACTGTACAACTTTATTTATTTTTGCTGCAACAGTCTCCTGTTGTTGTTAACTTGGCAATCAAAGCCATTACCTTTCACTCACATTTTAGTTCAGCTTGAGGAAGACGACCTGGAGGGAGCTTCAAGTCAGCAAGATCTGACTGAAGGAAGTAAAAGTTAAAGGTATTTGTAGGTGAACTTGTGAAAGGAACATTAATAGTTGCAATTGCCTTTGTCTCCAGGTTGTTGAGGGTCTCTCACGGTGGCCATGGTTTTGGCCTCTGTGAGTTTCCCAGATATCCCACTGTGTCCCAGGTTGTGGGACAAAAAAATTCCCCTCAGGATGATTCTTTATGTCTTTTATCAGTTATTATATTCTGAGGGTCAGGCGGTGAGGTGACGGGATTGGAGCCCATCTCAACTCTCATTTGATCTTATTGTCATGTATCTCTGTACGTTTATCGTGTGTAGTGTTTTGGTTGTTGGTTGTTTAGTGTGAGAAGCAAATAAAACTTTTTCATAAAGCATTATTACTTACATAATATTATCTAAAGACATTAAATATATTATACATAATTTAGATTTTCATTTCAATTTTCTTTGATTCATCTTGAATGTACCATCCTTTGATCTTGTATCACTTAGCTTTCGATCATTTCGAGTAAAGATTACATTGTACTGAATTGAAATTAAATTAACACAAATCCAGAGAGCTCATCTCTCAAGCATACATGCAAAAAAGAGGAGATGAGATCCTGAAACCATCAAACCCTCTATTCTTCACACGTTGGCTGCACCTAGAAATTCTGTCCATGAATATAATCAAAATAATCAGTGACAAAAGGCAGCCCTTTCGGCCCACTCTGCTTATTGACTTATTGCTCACTCTCACTGTACTGATAGACCAGAAAGGCCTGAAAAACTTCAGACTAATCTGACACAATATGGAGTTTTTGTCATGGTCCCCGTGTCTGCCCGGCCGGCCCCGCAAGGCTACATGTGTTTTTGTTTACTCTTTCGCTTTCTCTCACCTCTCCGCCTGGGTGGAGCTCACTGCGGGTTCCCTCCCTTGGCCCACACACCTGTTGCCCATTATGTGTTTGCCATTTAAGGCTAGGACACAGACAGTCTCATCGCTGGATGATTGTGTGAGACACGTTAGTGAGCCTCTAGCCTCAGTAAAGTTTTCGTATGTAAATCTGTGATTCAGCTTAACCGATCTTTCTTGATCGGTTGAGTGCATTTATTGCGTCCGCAAGGGCCACTCGGTTTCCCGCCACTGGCAAAATGGCGCGCCCACCAGTAATGGAGGGAATATTGGTGGGCGATCTATCAAGTAATAACACTCTCCCCAGACTCCTCTTACCAGCTAAATCATGCTTTCAGACTGTCTCCCATTGCCTTTCTGTGCTTGTCGACTCCGGTGCGGAGCAAAATTTCATTGACACTTCCCTCGCCTCTAAATTAAATATCACCCTAGAGACACTGCCCAACCCACTCCATGTTCATGCACTATCAAGTCAGCGCCTACCCAGCATAACCCATGTGTCTGAGCCGCTCTCTCTCTCTTTCGAGCAATCACACAGAGAGAAATTTGTTTTTTGGGTGTTTAAAGCACCGCCCACTCCACTAGTATTGGGCCACCCCTGGTTAGTGCTTCATAATCCACATATTGACTGGGAGAAAGGGAAAATAATGGGATGGAGTGTCAACTGTCACATGCATTGCCTCCGGGCCGCCACTCCCCCCATCTCCTCACAGCCCACGACTGTGCCACTCGACCCTCCGGACCTTTCAGCGGTTCCACGGATTTACCATGACTTACGGAGGTTTTTCGTAAAGATTGGGCGCGTTCACCCCCCCCCGCCTTTACAATGTTGCCATTGATGTCCTTCCCGGGGCCCCATTGCCTTCCAGTTGGCTTTACAGCCTCTCTCAGCCTGAGAGAGACGCCATGGAGAAGTACATTACCGAGTCACTCACGGCAGGTTTGATTCGCCCTTCCTCCTCCCCTGTTGATGCCGGGTTTTTCTTCGTGGATAAAAAGGATAAGTCTCTGCGGCCGTGCATAGATTATCGGGGTCTGAATCAGATCATGGTGAAAAACAAATACCCGTTACGCTGCTTTCTTCCGCTTTTGAAGTGCTTCAGGGCATGACGGTTTTTAGCAAGCTGGATTTGCACAACGCCTACCATCTGGTGCGGATTAGGGAAGGGGATGAATGGAAGACTGCGTTTAACACCCACTTAGGCCACTTTGAATACCTCATGATGCTTTTTGGTCTGACTAATGCGCCTGCAGTGTTCCAAGCTATGGTCAATGATGTGCTTCGTAATTTTGTTAACTGTTGTGTTTTTGTCTACCTGGATGACATCCTCATTCTTTCTAAGACGCTTGCTGAGCACCATGTTCACGTGAGGCAAGTCATCCAACACCTTCTGGAGAACCAGCTCTTTGTGAAGGGGGAGAAGTGCAAATTCCATGTGACCTCAGTGGCTTTTTTGGGCTACATCATCAACTTGCGGACCGACCCGGAGAAGGTGTGAGCAGTGGTGGAATGGCCTGTACCTCCAAATCGGCAGCTGCAGCGCTTCCTGGGTTTTGCAAACTTTTACAGGCAATTCATTCGTGATTTCAGTAGAATCGCTTTCCCACGCACTAAACTTACCTCTCCCAAAGTTTCATGTCAGTGGGATTCTGCTGCACAACATGCCTTCACCCTGCTCAAGGAAAAGTTCTCTACAACGCCCATTCTCCATCAACCAGATCTCACCCAGCAGTTTATTGTGGAGGTGGATGCATCCGACTCTGGCGTGGGGGCGGCTGCCTGTGTTTGTTTGGGGGCGTGTCATGGGAGATCGAATCGCTCATCCAAGAGGCAGAAGAATCGAGCCGGACCCGGGAACCGGTCCACCTGGACGCCTCTTTGTTCCTACGTCGGTCCACCCTCAGGTCCTCCAGTGGGTCAACACCACCCGTTTTTCGTGCCACCTGGGGGTCCTCCGCACCATAAACTTCCTCCAGCGCTATTTCTGGTGGCCCACTGTTGCCAAGGATAGCAGTGAGTATGTGTCTGCCTGTTCTACGTGTTCCCAGAACAAACTCTCCAACCGACCTCCGCAGGTCTTTCTCCAGCCCCTCCCCACACCGGGTCGTCCGTGGTCACACATTTCCCTTGATTTCATTACCGGATTACCACTTTCTAACTATTCTAACCATTGTCGATGATTTCTCCAAAGCGGCTCACTTTGTCGCCCTCCCAAAACTGCCTACTGCCTTGGAGATGGCTCGGCTTCTCTCCACTCACGTGTTCAGACTCCACGGGATCCCTGAGGATATTGTCTCAGACAGGGGCCCGCAGTTTACTTTGAGAGTGTGGAAGGAATTCTGCTCTGCCCTGGGCTCAAAGGTCAGTCTCTCTTCTGGGTTTCACCCACAGAGTAATGGTCAAACCGAGCAAGCAAATCAGGAGCTTGAGGCTGCCCTCCGCTGCATCGCCTCCCGTAACCAGTCGTTCTGGAGTGAACAGCTTCCGTGGATAGAGTACGCACACAACAGCCACACGTCCACTGCCACAGCAAGTCCCCCTTTGAAGCTTCCTTGGGGTACCTACCACCTCTGCTTCCCGAAATTGAAGGTGAGCATACCGTTCTGGAGGTGCCACTGGGCTTGGCATGTGACTCGGGCCGCTCTGCTCCGGACCAAAAAACGGAGCAAGACTCTCGC
This sequence comes from Oreochromis aureus, assembly GCF_013358895.1. NCBI lineage: Eukaryota > Metazoa > Chordata > Actinopteri > Cichliformes > Cichlidae > Oreochromis > Oreochromis aureus. Next base: position 41,961,860 of record NC_052942.1, on the reverse strand, counting down.
GGACCACCGTCGGATGCCCGTCCCAGAGTATGCTGTTGGACAACAGGTATTGCTGTCTACTCGCTTTGTGCCACTAAGGGCCGAATCTAAGAAACTGTCACCCCAATTCAACAGCCCTTTTGCCATAGACGCCATCATCAACCCTGTATCTTTACGTCTCAAGTTGCCGGGTAACATGCGCATTCATAACGTGTTTCATGTGTCCCAGGTCAAGCCGGTGCTCTCCAACCCGTTGTGTTGTGATTTCCTCCCTGGGAACTCCCACTGTATATAGTCTGCACCTGGTGATTGTGTAAATAAAACTCTGTTTTTTGGAACTAAATTCTGCTCTGCGCTTGAGTCCCCGCCATTGCTTGTGACAGTTTTAGCACTCAGTTTGAGTTATGCTCTGCTCAGGGCATGCTGGCTGTGACATGGGGGCAAACAGCGGCTGTCATCCTGTCTGTGTCCTGAGCAAAGGTAACACCTTTGTTGAGTCAGGAGATAGCGCTGCTCTGGGGGACAGATCTGGGCTTGTCATGCAGCAGTATCAGCTCTCTTTTTCATGTGTTCCATGTTCAGAGCATTCCTTATCAGGTCCAACAGTAGATCTGGTTACGCCTCCAGTGTTTTGATAAGTTAGGAAAGTCCTCATCCTGAATGAATGACTGCATGAATGGAGTGTTTCTCCTTTGAAATGACTGACACAGTGCTCCCCCTGCATACTGTGGGTTTAGAACCCATGGCATCTATTAAATAAAAAAACAGTTCATAACACCCAGCACGCCCCTGCGGGCGGTTTATCCTTCAAGCTCGGGTCCTCTACCAGAGGCCTGGGAGCTTGAGGGTTCTGCGCAGTATCTTAGCTGTTCCCAGGACTGCGCTCTTCTGGACAGAGATCTCCGATGTTGTTCCCGGGATCTGCTGGAGCCACTCGCCTAGCTTGGGAGTCACCGCACCTAGTGCTCCGATTACCACGGGGACCACCGTCACCTTCACCCTCCACATCCTCTCGAGCTCTTCTCTGAGCCCTTGGTATTTCTCCAGCTTCTCGTGTTCCTTCTTCCTGATATTGCTGTCATTCGGAACCGCTACATCGATCACTACAGCCGTCTTCTTCTGTTTGTCTACCACCACTATGTCTGGTTGGTTAGCCACCACCATTTTGTCCGTCTGCATCTGGAAGTCCCACAGGATCTTAGCTCGGTCATTCTCCACCACCCTTGGGGGCATCTCCCATTTTGACCTCGGGACTTCCAGGTTATACTCGGCACAGATGTTCCTGTACACTATGCCGGCCACTTGGTTATGGCGCCCATGTATGCCTTGCCTGCTAGCATCTTGCACCCTGCTGTTATGTGCTGGATTGTCTCTGGGGCATCTTTACACAGCCTGCACCTGGGGTCTTGCCTGGTGTGATAGACCCCAGCCTCTATGGATCTTGTACTCAGAGCATCGGTGGGCAAGAGACGAAAACAGGGCGTTGTTGGAATGCTACTACGCAAGTAACCCTGGCGGAAGGGGTTACATGAATAGGATGAGGGACCTATGGATTCATATATATATATATATATATATATATATATATATATACACAGAGAGAGAGAGAGAGAGAGAGGAACTGACCTGAAAGATAGGATCATGGCCAAGCTTGAAACCTGGATCCCCCGTAGCCGGTTATCAAGACTATGTGAAGTACCCTCAGAAGGTCTGCTAGATGGTGTTAATACAGCACTACGGACAATGCCTACAACCACCATTACTGAGACTAACAAGCTGATCTTGTTAGTCTCAGTAATGCTCTTGCTCTTGCTCTTGACGAAGGCGGTCGCACTTTTCTCCTCTCCTCCTCCTCCTCTCCTTTATCTTCCCTGCTTAGCCTCTTGTGTCCTTGTCTAGTCTCGTGTTTTTTGCATTACTTTTCCCTGGAACACTCTCTCACAGTCTGTTCTCTAAAACCTAACAGAGAATTATGGATTTGATCAACTGGTCTCTGAATGCAATTGACACACCTTTCTCAACGAGAACTTTGGGCTTGGGTGAGCCTGAGTGCTGAAGATATCTACCTATTCGGAACCATCTCGGCAGATATCTACCTATTCGGAACCATGGTAACAGGGTTCTGGCTGATCGGAGCTGGCTTGGCCCTGACTTACCGGAGAACTAAGGAAGCGGAACCGGCTGTTCAAACCCCCACAAGGCTGCCCGCTGGGATTGAAACGATGGGAAGAGGCGTGAGTTTCTCAAAATGGGCTCATTGAGTGCAGCATGGATAAGATCTTAGAAAGGCTTACGGCTGCCGTGAATACTCAGAATAAGATCTCTGAGTGCAGACTGGATTACATCTTGGAAGGGCTCGCTCGGCATAACATCTCTGAGCGTAAATTGGATGACATCTCGGGGAGGCACAGTGTCGTGAGTTCTCAGAATCGGCTCTTTGGGCACAAGAATGACAACATCAGAGAGCGCAAGTATGGCGAAGCTCGCGGCTCTCCAACGGGAGATTGAGAGACCAGTGTTGGACTGTAGAACTGCTTGGAAATTCATATGAGCTGTTTGCACTAAAGTAAAAAGCACCATCACTCATGCGGAGACCCCTTCAGCGCCAGGTGCGGTTGCAAGGCTGGAGCTGAACAACAACACCCTGATAACGACTGTGTTTTGACTGTTCTTCCCATTCTATGCAAGGCCACCTGGGTTGGCTGGAAGACTCTTTACTTAGCCTGGCAGGGCGAAGAACACTGTCTCAGCTGAACTCTGGACACATACACACACACGCACACAGACATATATACACATGCAGACATACACTCATCCCCCCTCCAAACGCCATCGACGCTTATTCCCTTCCGATGCTGACGGTGGATCAAGGAGACCAGCGCATAGGCTGCAGGCCCGGATGTACTGTCTACATCGGCTGTCTCTCACCCTTTACCCATCCCTGTTGCTTGTCATGTGTTTCTTTGGTGTATTAAAAGTTTTTTTCATGTGCTATGTGCAGAGGTGTTTTTTTTCTGTTCTCAAACTGATCTCCCTGTTGGAGCTCAGTCTGGGAGGAGTTATTTTTTTTCTCCTTATCTTTCCTCATGTGGTGCATTTTCCATTGTTATACCTCTCTGACCTGTCTTCCCCATGTGATGTTTTTGTGTAATGTATGTGTAAGGCAGTGACTGGAATAAGTCACAAGGTGTCGCTGTTGAGCTGCATATACATTGTAGATTTTAGCAATTTTGGCCATTTGTCCTCTGCAGGACACCGTAGTTCAGATTTCTCGTTCGCGCGGGCGCCATCTTGGTTCAGTGTTTACTGTGATTTGCAAAGGTAAGCACTGTCCATGTTGTACTGCAATGGTTTTGTTTAAAAATAAGTGTTCCACTGTGTCAAATGGCGATTTGCTAAGTATATATTGTGTTTATTGAGATGTTCATGTACTGTCTGATGAGAGTACGAGGAGTTTGTGTGCATGTTTCATTCTGTAATATCTGCCGCGATTTCGGGTTACATTTCCGCTAGTTAGCAGAGCACTCATTCGGGCAAAGTAATGCAAGATGAAGCATTAGCTTTTCAGCAACAGTTCGCTGGTAATCCTGTTATGTTAGTTTTGTGTCATACTCATTCCTGAGACCGAGGAGTTTTGTAAAGACATGATTATTTTTGTGTCATGTGTTTTTTTTACATATTTGTTGTCGGCTTTCACTATGTGTTGAAAATCACGCGCAGTGTTTACTGTGATTTGCAAAGGGCCAGCAGCAGAGTTGGAGTGGTGTTTGCCCCAGCATTTGAATAAACGGCGCGGTCCGAGCCACAAATTGAACGCCTGTGTCCGACTGGTCTCTCTACTGTGCACCCCAATCCAACACAAAATTACACAACGCAGAGTCCGGGGTGTAGGGAGGCCCCTGCACTGGTTGGGTTACATATGTATGGTCGGAGGGTAAGATGGCGCCGCCATTGCGTGCAATAGGTCGGCAGCCTTATGAAATTTCCCCTTGTGGGACTAGTAAAGGTATATCATATCATATCATATCATATCATATCATATCATATCTACACCACGGCCGCAGTGATCAGTGAAATGCTTGGCTACAAGTTGAACAGCCACAAGGGGCAGTACCCTCCATGGAGAAGGAGGCTAGAGGCTAAGATCAAGGTAGCACGGAAGGAGGTTAGCCAACTATCAGAGATGCAGAAAGATGTGATGAAGAAGGTACCTAAGAAGTACAGCAAGCTGTCCATACCTGAGGCCTTGGAAATGGCCAAGTGACGACTCACAGCCTTGGCCAGCTGCTTGAAGAGGTACACTAGACAGATCAAAGGCAGGAGAATAAACCAGCTGTTCTCCACAGAACCAGCCAAGGTGTACTCTCAGTGGCAAGGGTACAATATGAGAACAGCACCACCAAGGCTGGAGATGGAGCAATACTGGAAGAGCATATGGGAGAAACCCATAACCCATAACGGCAATGCTCAGTGGCTAGTGAGCATTAGACTAGCCTAACCCTAACCCTGAGCGGGGAATTTTTATATATATATATACACTTCTGCATGTGCACAAAGCCTTAGTCAGCAGGATGTGATTTGTGATGTTATTACAAACGGATTATATCAAGGTGAGAGATAATACATTTATATCTTCTAGTGTGAAGTTTAACAAACTGATTCAATAAACACGTCCAGGATCATTCAGTATTTATTTAGAGCAGCAACTTTTTTTGCCCAATAAAAAGCAAACAATGAGCTAAAACCTCAAGCTGCATATGATCTAATCTCTCATAGCTGTACTTTCACATCCCATAATTTCTTTAGATTCTAGTTTTTGAAAATATTTATTACCTGGTGTCTGGATCTACCATCATACATAATAATCTGGCTCTGTTTCTGATCCACTGATGAAGAGATGTTTGGTTTCTAACTGTGTGTTTAACTTGCTAAGCATTTCTTTTTCTCAAAGCTGTGGCCTGGTTCCTGCTTTTTTTTTTTTGTTTTTGGCTCATCATATTCATTTTAACCTACATTAATATCTATGTATGTGGGTTACACATATTTAGTTTTGGTTAGGTTTTAGTAACAATAGGTATCTACATTAATAAACATCTGTTTAATACCAACAATGGCTAAGGCTGACTTATGTTCTGCAGGTACCATTAAGGTACCACAGATTCATTCATAGACCATTCATGTGTGTCACCCACCTGATTGTCTTCACGAGCCATAATGACACCTAGGGGTGCTGAAAGTAAAACAACCTCAAGCTGAAGCTAGTCTGGCTGTGATAATAAGTGGCTTTCTCTGAGTGCTCTGACAGACGGAAATCCACATAGGCAACTCCATCAGGTAATTAGACTTAACCTACAAAGCCAGGTAATCAGTGTTTAGGTGGCACTAACAGGCACCTTTCACACTGCAGCTACATTCATCCTGCAGCTGACTGTGAGCTCTGAGGAAATGGGGAAACTGGAGAAAGAGGAACACATTGGACTGTCTGTGAGGGCTTACAGGTATACTGTCCGTGTGTGTGTGTTTGTGTCTGTGTGTTTTAAACAGTTGGCATTACTCCATATTGATCAGAAGGTCCTATGTAAATACACACATTAAAATACTGTGTGTGCGTGAGTGTGTGTGTGTGTGTGTGATGACGATACCACTCTGTGTGTCTTGCTGTTGCTCTCGCAGTGTAGGAACAGATGCTGCAGGCGAGCTGCGGGCTGCCCTGAGGGCTTCATAAACTCTGGAGATACACATACCTGACAGGAAACCCATGTTCTCTCTCTCTCTCTCTCTCTCTCTCTCTCTCTCACACACACACACTAACTTTTTCAATATCATGCATGATGTTACAAATAATTACAGAGACACAACCTGGCATGAAAGCCAACACACTGCAGCGGTCACACGCGAATGGTGGTTTGAAAAACTGAAATTTGTGAGGAGAAATCAAACCATTCTATTGGTTTCTCTCTAAATGCAGTGAATTAAGAGAGATTTAAGCCATTTTAGCCCTTCCACAGTGTACCTGTACTTTCATTTTAAAATACTACAGATTAGAGCACGGTTCACTTTGCCTGGATTGTATTTTTTTTGAGACCTTAAAATAAGTTTTAACACAGTCCAGCTTTACACGTCCATAAAGAAGACAAAACTGAAAAATAAAAACAAGACTATTCTGACAATCCCATAATGTCTTCAACTATTATTCCTGCTAGATATGCATGTGAAGTAGGACCTATTGCACACAGTGTCGTGTGAACAGTAATACTTTATTTACAGGGCTTTATACACAGTGTTCCAGCTATCAGTGGATATGTTGCCTTCCCTCACTCTTCTCTCCTCCAGGTCCCAGCACGTTACTGAAACAGGGGAGACATGATGGAAATAATGAGAAACAACAATTTCCACTATTGTCCCCTGAACCCATTGACTTAGGCCGAAGAGCTGTCCAGCCTAACCCTCACCCCCCCGTGACTCTGAGAGAAAATTGGCCACAACCATCTGTGCTCCCGGACCATGGATCACCTTAATTTATAGGGCTGGAGGGCCAGATACCAATGGTTCAGGTGTTGGCATTCGGGTGGGTATAGGCATGTCGTTTACGTGAAGGTTGGTGTTGGCGCTCTCTGTGGTAGAGTGTCACTTCCTGTTCTTGTTACAATAGACAGTGGTGTTTTTGTGTAGCTCACCTGTGTAGCCAATTTTTTAAACACCTACAGATAACATCTTATTTCATAGTGTAATCTTCATGTGCTTTATCTAACGTGCACTCTCTGTTGATTCACTCGCTAATTATATTTACAGTATTCACTTACTGTGTCTTTATAATAGAATAGAATAGAATAGAATAGAATAGTCCTTTAATTGTCCCACAAGGGTAAATTTGGGTGTAACAGCAGCAAGAAAGACACATATAAAAACAAACAGTACACAAGACACAGAACAGAAACATACACAATTTTTACACATTTACATTTACATCACTGTACCGTTATTAAATAAAATAAAATAAAATTAAGTTAAGAGGCAAACCCTGGTTATAGTGTAAATCAGTTGATAAAATAGTGCAAGTTACAGCGCTGATGTAAACCTCTATGTTGGGAGCAGTTTTGATTGTACAGTCTGACAGCTGCAGGGAGGAAGGACCTGCGGAAACGCTCCTTCATTCATCGAGGATGCAGCAGTCTGTCACTGAAGAAGCTCTGCAGTTCAGCAACATTTACATACATGGGGTGGGAGACTCTGTCCATTAGAGATGTTATTTTGGCCAGAGTCTTTCTGTCTCCCACCACCTGTACTGGGTCCAGGGTGCATCCCAGAACAGAGCTGGCCTTCCTGATGAGTTTATCCAACCTCTTCCTCTCAGCTGCCGATAAACTGCTGCTCCAACATACAACACTGTAAAAAATGACAGATGCCACCACAGAGTCATAGAAGGTCTTTAAAAGCGCTCCCTGGACTCCAAATGACCTCAGCCGCCTCAGCAGGTAGAGTCTGCTCTGACCCTTCCTGTAAAGAGGATCAGTGTTGTGGCTCCAGTCTAGTTTATTATTCAGGTGAACACCCAGGTACCAGAGGTGGGTCAAGTATCCAAAAATTGTACTCAAGTAAGAGTAGCACTACTTTAAAATATTATTACTCAAGTAAAAGTGAAAAGTAGTCTTCAAAAAAATTACTCAAGTAAGAGTAAAAAAGTACTTGGTGAAAAGACTACTCAAGTAGTGAGTAACTGTTTGAAATGTCCGATTTATTTTCTAAATAAATGCTATCAGACAAACGAAAATGAATAAATATACACATTTTAGTATTTTTAAAAAGAATATATGTAAAAACATCAACAAAATGAGGCACAACAATTCTAATTTCCAGATTTCAGTTTCTCGCAAGATAAAGCTTTTTTCACCAATACCTACAGTAAATAATATAAATATATAAACAGTGCAAACAATTTCCTGTGACAAGATATGCTGTAAACTTTATATTCATTTTTGCTCCAAATGGCACAGCAGCCTCAGAGAAAACATTAGAACGAGGCATCTTCAACATATGTACATACAAGGCAGCTCAGTTTACCATAAATTGTATAGGTGTGCATTTATTTCTGCATATTTAGGAAAAATGTGCCATTTCTTCAGTCAGTGAGGTGATGGTTAAGCTTCAGCAGCAGTTTGCTCTCAAGGTTCTTTCTGTGAAGCTGTAACTGTTTAGCAGTGAACAAGGTCCATACAGTCCTGCATGACTAAGAAATCCTTCACAAGCTCCAGATGCAGGAAGAGCTGTATTGATTTTGATGAACAGCTTGTTGATGTGACGAAAGCCATGCAATAGATCCACACCTCCAGTGAATGCCCCCCCCCCACACACACACACACACTTAAAGAGTAAAATTGGGCTGGGCACACATGAGCCAGGTGAGGAAACACTATCACAGGGATCCGTCTGCACCGGGAGCCGGTCACAAACCGCAGCCTCCAGGCTGGGCACACAGCAGGAGGGAGGCAAAGAAGCCCCCCAGCCAGGCTGAGAAGACCGACAGAGCCCCAGCAGCCACGGTCGATCACAGCCCCAGTGCAGAGAGCCCCCTCCGAAGAAACACTGGAGATATGACCCAATAAGAATATATGCAGGATAAAAAGATAAAATAAATAAGAATGGGATACAATATAAAAATAGTATAAGAAGACAAAAAAATGAATAAGAATAAAATCAATAAATATTAGGTAAAACCTAAATTAATAATATAAATAGAATAACAAGATAGAATAAATAAGCATAAAATAAATAAATGTTAGGTAAAAGCTAAATTAAAAAGGTGGGTCTTGAGCCTGTTCTTAAAAACATGTACGTTCTCTGCGGCCCTGAGCTCCTCTGGCAGGCTGTTCCACAGACGAGGACCGTACCACTGAAAAGCTGCCTCTCCGTGAGTATGTGTCCTGACTTTAGGAACAATCAAAAGGCCAGTACCAGAGAACCTCAGGGTCTGCGAGGGTTCATATGGTAAAAGCAAATCTGAGAGATAAGAAGGCCCAAGACCATTAAGACATTTAAAAAGCAATAAAAGAACTTTAAAATCGATCCTGAAACACACGGGGAGCCAATGCAGCATTTCTAAAACCGGTGTAATGTGGGCCCGCCCTCTGGTCTTCGTCAGCACACGAGCTGCAGAGTTTTGTAAAAGTTGTAAAGGTGAAATATTCTGGGAGACCAGAGAGCAGGGCACTACAGTAATCAATGCGACTGGTAATAAAAGCATGCATCAACATCGCATGGCTCGAGAGAGAATAGGGCGGACTATATTTTTTAGATGATAAAATCCAATTTTGGTTACATGTTTAATATGTGAGATAAAACCAAGCTCAGAGTCAAAAATAACACCCAGGTTTTTCACTTGTAGTGAAGGGCATAGTGAAAATGCCTGTAATTTAGACAAGAGTTTCTCTCTCTGAGCCTCAGGACCGATGATTAAAACTTCAGTTTTGTCCTGGTTAAGCTGTAAAAAGTTTTCTGCCATCCAAGATCTTATATCTAAAATACAGTTAAAAAGGGCATCCATTGGTCTGGTGTCATCAGGAGACACGGAGATGTACAGCTGAGTGCCATCAGCGTAACTGTGGAAGTTCACTCCATGCCTCCTGATGACACTGCCAAGAGGGAGCATATACAAATTAAAAAGTACAGGGCCTAAAACAGACCCTTGGGGCACACCACATGTCATTTTATGGATCTTAGAGGAGCATGTATCCATACTCACCATAAAAGTTCTGTCTGAGAGATAGGAAGTGAACCAGTTGTGTACAGCACCAGAGAGGCCCACCATGTGTTTCAGTCTGTTAGAATAGCGTGGTCTACTGTATCAACGGCTGCGCTTAGATCCAGTAGCACCAGGACTGAGAGCTTTTGGGAGTCCCAGTTACATCTAAGATCATTTAAAACCTTTAGGAGAGCAGTCTCTGTGCTGTGGTTCACCCTAAATCCAAACTGAAATATCTCCAGGATCTGTCTATCATTCAAAAAATCTTTAATCGGAGTAAAAGTGTATACAGTTATAGTGCTGTATACACTGCCAAGCTGCGGATGTTTGGCAAGCAAATTTGATCACACTGGAGATGTTTTTTACTAACTCTTGTAGAAAAACAAAGTCTTTTTTTTTTTTCCCGCCTGTCCTGTTTGGTTCTTTTGCCATCAGAATTATTGTCTAAAGGCAAAGAAAGATGCCCAACGGATTTACTTTACCAAATGGACCATCCCAGCCTTGCCGTAATGGTCTATTTGATTCACCTTTGCTTTTATTGTTTATTTTATTTTATTTTCACTTGCTAAACATGGGACAGACTTGACTGGGGAAAAGAAAAGGGAGAAAGAAAGAGGGAAAGAAAAACAGCGGGGAAGAGGAACAGTGATAAAGGGCAAAAAACAAGAAAAACAAAATCTTGTCATTCATATCCCACACTGCAATGAATTCCAGATTAAGTTTAAAATAAGAACGCATGCAAGGCTAAGCAGTGCTAGCCAATAGATCCTCCTTGCACTGTTTGGCTGTTGCTCTGGGAAAAGACGAGAAAGACAGTGATGGAAGCCGTGACTGGATTTGCGATGTAGCCTCTAATCTCTCCATGGCTGTCCTGAGAAGGCAAACACCTCAGTCTGGCTGCAAAAAGATGAAACACGCCCCTTCCAACCACAGGGGAGGGGGTTGGATGAAGCTAGCCTCCAAAAGCTGGGCATACACTGTGCAATTTTTGGCCCATTTTGAGCCGATTTTTCAGTCGCGCAACCGTTTTGGGGATCTGCCCGGGTTTCGCCTTAATCATGTGTCGTGCATCGTGTTGTATACATGGGGTAACGAAAAGCGATTAACACCTCACGACCAGCTCCCGATCATCAATCATATGGTCGCAAGAAAATCAAACTCATTTGAAATCCTGTCGCCCCTCAATGCAGCCTCTCACACTGCGCACGCACAAACACAGAGATTAAAGTGAAAAGGCGGAGCAGCACGGCAGTGCAGCGTGTGATCTGATGGAGGCACAACTTGTAGAACTTTGGCAAGCTCATCCGAGTACGGAAGCGTAGAGCTGCCACCCAGGCAAAAGAAAAATAGAGCTATATCACGTTATAACGTGGAAAGTTTATTGTTCTAACAATATACTTTTCATGTTAGTGCAATATACTTTTCACGTTTGAACAATATAATATCACGTTATTACAATATACATAATTATCTCATTCATACAATATAAATAGCATATTGTATGAACGTGATAATTGTTAGAACAATATACTTTTCACGTGATATAGCTCTATTTTGCCTGGGTGGCAGCTCTATGCTTCCGTGCTACGCTTCCGTATCCAAGGCTTTTCAATGTGGCCTCACAAAATTATCACGACTACAACAACCATGAAAAGAGTTGGATGGACATTGCTGCTCAATTGCAGCTGCCTGGTCAATGTTTTTCATTAGTAATTTAGCAAAGTCGATGGTGGTGGTGTGTGTGTCTGTGTGAGTGAAAGACAGAGAGAGGGAGAGCGAGAGACAGATTTTGTATGATAAGCTTCATGTTATGGACGCACAGTTCGAGCACTCAAGTCACATCAGAGCATCAGGCCGTATAGTGTGAGACCCTGCATCGTGACCTATGAACTTCTAACCCCTGAGATTCAATTTTACAGTGTGAGCAGGAGCTGAATAACACGACTGAAAAAATCGCACAGTTTATGCCCAGCTTAAGGTTAATAATAGAGTTCCACAGGGTTCAGTGCTAGGACCAATTCTGTTTACATGCTTCCCTTAGGCAGTATCATCAGAAGGCATAGCATACATTTTCACTGCTATGCAGATGACACCCAACTCTATCTATCCATGGAGCCAAATAACACACACCAATTAGTTAAACTGCAGGAATATCTTAAAGACATAAATACCTGGATGGCCTCTGACTTCTTAATTAAGATCAAACTGAGGTTATTGTATTCGGCCCTTAAAATCTTAGAAATATGGTATCTAACCAGATTCTTACTCTGGATGGCATTACCTTGGCCTCCAGTAACACTGTGAGGAACCTTGTGTCATGGGTAATGGGAAATATGGACTCAGTCGCGGAACTCTGGATGCAAAGCAGACAGTGCGTTTATTTACAGTGCTCAAAAACAGTCTCAAACATGAAAGAAGTGTAATTGTCCAGCAGTGGTTTTCTCCAAATTCCCAGTGGCGGTGCAGGTGAGTCTACCCAGTGGTAATCCGAGTGTGTTTCTTGTCCCGAGTGATAATCCTGGCGAGCCCTTCTCTCCAACACTCCGGACTTCTTCCTCCTAAAGAACGAGCGACAACAACAGATGAGAAGGCTAGCCGGCTAAAGCTTTACTACCGAGCTTCAAGTACAATCCAGCGTCGACTGCCGTCCGGATCAGGGGTCGCCACACTCTCACTCTCCCGAAAGTGCGGCTCCTAAACATAGCTGGACCCGGAGGGAGGGGAGAAGGAAAAAAGGAGAGAGACAAACACAAACACCACCAGCCACCGGGGAGGACTGTCTGACCGTGACACCTTGGAATCATTTATGTCCTTCAATGCACATATTAAACAAATATGTAGGACTGCTTTCTTCCATTCTCAGGCTCCATCTCATCTTACTGACCTCATCCCAAAAAGTTGATTCTGTTCATCTGGACCTAACGTGATCAGTGGGAGAAGCATTTTGTCACTCATCCAAGTGACAGTCTCAGCTGACTGCAGGTTTCCCCAACCTTATAAGCAGTACCTTTGCACAATGACTAAAACTAGCCCACTGAATGAAAAATGGGCTCTGAGGTCAGTTTCTTGATCAATAATATGCAAATTGTTATGACTATTGATCAACAACCACTGATCATTTGCCACTAATCAATGGCCATGAGTACCATTCACAGAGATTTTGGGAATGGCTGCAATCACAGCATTGTAAGATGGCGACAGATGTACCCTTAGGTCCCCTCCTTGATTCAGCTGTGTTTCCCTGTGTGTCTGTTCTGCCCTAATCTCCTCCGGTGTATGTAATGTCTGTGCTCCCTGTTTTATGTTGCATCATCCCCTCATGGTATGTTTTCCCCTGTGTTCACTGAGTCCCATGCTTCTCTTGTAATTTCCATGTTTCTTACTTCCTTAGTTTTCCAATTCTAGTTCGAAGTCCTAGTTTTCTCCTCTGCCGAGTTCTTGTATTTTTTGAGTTTTAAAGTAATGGCAATAAACCTGCCCGATCAGTTTACCCTTTTGGTCATTAGGACTGACGATATAACTGGAACAACTTCATGTGGATCCAAGCCATACAAAGATTAGTATTATAATGACATAGAGGAAGCAAATAAATGCATAAGGATGTGGGAGTACATCACTGGAGTAGTTAATTCTCATTCCCGCTATTTCACACTCAGCTATGGACTGCTCCAGTTGGAGGCGGGAGGCCACCACCAGATGAAGTCAACAGATCCACAACCACAAAAATCAGATGGGATCCTGAAGCCACTAGCATGGAAGATTTCCACCACCTTCCACTAGAAATTCTGTCTATAAAATTATTTTTTACAGAATCAGTGACTAAGTGACAAATGAAAAATGACAGTTCTCGCAGTGTTAATTTGTCATGTAGATATCACATCATTACAGTAAGTTGACCAAGTATTTTTCTGATTTCAGATAAACCATTTCTGTAGTTTAAATGAGCCACCACTGAAAGCTGTGAAGAAGCAGGGATTGGTCGAATTTGACCTGTAAGGCAGGGTTAGGAGAGGTGTGTTAACATGTTGGTGCCATTCTGTTATGTGTAAACAAACATCGCTTAGCGCATCCAATAGCACATTAAACTAGAAGACATTCAAGGGAAGACTGGAGTGCGAAGGACCACATTATTGGGGATGTCCCAGTAGCTCTGACAAATGCTGTGTCCGAATTCAGGGGAAGGATGCTCATAAGGACACTACCTACTTATCTCACGTAGGTAGTGTCCTTAGACGGACGGGTAGTCAGGAAGTGAGCAGCTGTGGACAGCCCCCTTTTTTTTCTCCATACAAACTTTATTGAACAAACAATGAGTATCCAAAATAACAGATGGGCTGTGGAAAGCTTTCTAGCCTTCAACTCTGCCCTTACTTACGTGTTTTTTCGGTCGCAAGCGCCACAGCGCGAAAACTTTAAAATGGACTCTGAAATGTCGCTCCGTTGTGTGGACAATTTTAATTCTCGAGAAGCTAGAAAAACCTTATCGTCGTCGCCCGCATGTTTTGTACCTTAGGCTCATCACAGACAATCATATCCAGCTAAAATAATTTCCTTTAATCTACACGCATTTAGGAATTACTTCGCTAATTACACGGATAATTGAATTATTGCTGGTGTTGTGCCAAAAAAAAGTGTTCGCCTGCCAAAACTGATTTTCAATGTTTCCATGTTTTTCAAGTATCTTTATAACTCTGGTTATAATGTAGGTACAATTGATATATTTGTTGCGCTGTCTGCTGTCCTCTTGGCCAGATTACTCTTAAAAAATAAATTTCTAATGTCAACAAGATTGTTTTTGAACTGGATAAATAAAGGATATATAAAAGTCACTGCCAAAAACTGATTGCAGTTTCTACCTTGTTACAGGAATGTTGCTGGTGACAGGTGACTTGATATCATTAATCAGGGATACATTTGACATATGTTTCACGTATTATAGACCAACAAGTTATTTATGTTAGGTGTAGGCTGTGTGCAGGCAGGAATGGTGGACCCATAGCGCAGACGCTCGGAGGCAAAAAGGTGAACTCAAAACAGCTTTAATGCTGAACTCAAAAAAGGTAACAAAACTGAGACTCCAAATAAACTCAGGCAAGCAGACAGAACACACAGCATAGTAAACGGTAGATCGCGACAAGGACTGATGAAAACACAGGGCTTAAATACATAGAGGGAGCAATAAGGGAATGGGCAACAGGAGGGAAACACAGCTGGGGCAAATCAGGACTAACGAGACAAGGAAAGCAAAACCAGATACACTAACATGAAACACAGACTTTCAAAGTAAAACAGGAAACATAACACAGAGACGTGAACTTAACAAGGGGATACAGCCGACAGGGGAGACAGAGCAACTATAGAACAGAGACATAAACCATAAGACGGAACTCTAAGAAAGAAACCAAAGACTAGAAATGATAAATAATATAATAAACTCAAAAGCCCTGGGTCAACGACCCAGGCATCCTAACAATTTATAGCAGTTTAAATAGGAGCAATCAGTTTAGGGTATTAAATTCCGGTTCTTTGGATTCTTAGGGCCAAGAAAGACACAGGGCTCAAAAATGATCTTTATTTTACATATCCGGATATGGAGACCTGAACACACACACAAAACCCCAGGTCTGAAATACAAACGGAAGCCTAGGTATTTATATACTTGCTCTACGTCACATACACTTTAAGTTTCGATCAAACAGCCTAGTTGGTTTCACTTTCTGGTCCTATGCTCTGCAAAAGTATGCAGTTACCATGCTTTTGCAAAACCATATCGTTTCCTGTCAGGACTTTTGACACAAAGTGTACTCAGAGTTAAGCCTTTCTTATATAATGCAATATAATCAGCATATAAGCATTTAAGATTATAAATTTAAACCTCAACAAGGGCAAAAACCGGAAATCAGTTTTTGGCACAACACCGGTCATTCTTACACATGTACTGTATATATAAACTAAATATCTTTGAAACTTATAGAATCTAATCTTTTGTTTTGTTTTGTTTTGTACATAGCACTTTATCAAACTGTTGTCTGCTACAGAGTTACAAGTATTATACTAATAATATAGCATCCACCATCTCACCATCTGCTTGCATATTTCTGAAAACATCTTAGTGGTGTGGCAGCCATCGAGTGAGCCAGCCCTGCAAACCCTGTGGATGTACGATGCAGTGGACAGTGGGAGGAAGCATCCTAAAGCTCTCTTTGCAGAGAGCTTTACCCTGTGTGATTCTCCATATGCCGACCAGAAAAGACAAATCGCAGGTCTAAGTTGCAGCACCCCATCCATGTCTGATCTTGCTCGGGCAGATTCAGCAACACTGCCAGAGACTTACAGTTGTAAAAGAAACGGTCCAGGAACAGGTCACTCGGGTTAATCCTGTGTGAACAACTGTAAATATTGTTTTTTTATTTTTACACACTGTGTATTTGAAATATTCTTGTTTAATTGTTATTGTTATTTACTTTATAGCTATCAACTAAATATCCATGAAATATTTTTCGAAGTTAGCATTATGTTCATACATGTTAAAAATTCCTGTAAGTAAATAAAATGAGCTCAGTGACAATTACTGTTTGTTGTAATCAATTTATTAATAACATAAAACTTTTAAACTAAGGCTATGTCCACACGTACCCGGGTATTTTTGAAAACGCAGATTTTTCTGTGCGTTTGCACCTTTCGTCCACACGTAAACGGCGTTTTCGGTCACTGAAAACGGAGATTTTTAAAAACTCCTGCCAGGGTGGAGATTTTCAAAAACTCTGTTTTTGCGTTTACGTGTGGACGAGGAAAACGGAGAAAACGCAGCGTCAAAGGTGTGCGCCTTTTTTGACGTCACACTGTGCGCCAGGGTATTGTTTCGGTGAAATGAATTTCTACAATGGTAGACAAAATACAGTTACTGTTAATTTTACTCTCTGCAGTGTTTAAATGCTTACATATACACACACAGTTACTGTCCCTCCACACATAGGACTCAGTTCTGCTTCTATGCGCCATCTTTGTTTACTCTTTCCCACCCAGGCTTCTAGACTTCTGATTGGCCAACATTTCTACACGGTTAGGAATATATCGCCACCTGCTGCTTTGGCATGTTCCTGGCAGCGTTTTCCTTCGGTTTTGGCTTTTACGTGTGGACGGGATTTTTTTAAAAAACGAAAACGGAAAATCTCCGTTTTCAAAAATACCCGTGTACGTGTGGACGTAGCCTAATACAACACATATAACAATGTAACAAATATATTCAAATAAATACATTTCTTAATGCATAACTTATTTTGGAATTAATCTTTCAAGAAGTGAAAACAGTCTGTCCATCCTCTCCCTGCTCTCCTGTGCTCTCCTCTCCTCAGCCTCTCTTTGCTGCCTCGTGTCTTCTCTGATGAGTTCTAGCAGCTCATCATCCCTGTCTATTTTCCTCTTTCTCCCTGTTGTAGGTGGCTGATCCGCTTTGTCATCGCTGTCGTTTTGGTCACCCACTGCTGCGCTTGGCCCTGGAGTGTCCTCAGGAAGAGAGGAAATTAGGACAGAGGGCTAATGGACGGCATCTGTCCAATCACCTCATCCATGAGGGCAAACCAGGGCCAAGTAGCAGCAGTGGGCTTCCCACTGACCTCCTCTCCAGAGCCTGGATACTTGCAATCCTAAAGGCAGAGGAAATCAAAAATGACAGCAGGCAAATAAAAACAACACAACAACTCTTAGTAATTGCACATTTATTAACTTGTGTTCTTAAGGATTATCTTCTTGAAAACACACATACGTACTTTGTATTTTTTAAAGTTATCCCATGTCTTCTGGCTTGCAAGGGGGTGACTTTCACCTGCAGGCCCACCTTCTCCAGAATTGTCCTGATCACACACAACAAATCAGAGAAGAAAGGAATCCATGGCAACTATGTTAATCCCTAAATCCAAAAGAACACAAGAGGAATACCGTCTGGACATCACAGGTTCTGTACAGCAGCGGTCCTGGAGTCATTTGGTACCGGGCCGTGAGACTTGAGGCTCCGGTGTGAAATTTATGGTTTTCAGGTTTTTATCGTTAACTCTGTTTCCCTGGGTCTTTTATTTCTTTTCTTTTTTTTCTTTTGTTGTAGTTGTGTCTTATTTTAAAAGAAATATTTACACCTTACCATAGCAACCGGGGCGCATTAAGGGGCAGAGAGGAGGATGTTACTCTGTTGGCGCATTTTCAGGAGGACGCTTCTAATAAAGTTACACAATTACACAGTTAATTCGCATTTCGTATTTTGTTGTATTTTTCCGCGACACCTTAATGGCCGCTCCGTGTCTGACATTAAATCGGTCCACGGCGCAAAAAAGGTTGGGGACCACTGCTGTACAGCATGAGGGTGTCAGGTTTCCGGGGTCGTTGACCCAGCGTTTTCAGTTTTGTCATGTTCTGTTTATTTTCCACATTCAGTTTTCTCACTTCCTGTTTTCTGTGCCAGCATACCGCCTGCGTATTCCAGTTATTTCCATGTATCATTAGTCAGACTAAGTTCAGCTGTGTACTCACTGATTTCTAATCACTCATCATTCAGCCGGTGTATTTATGTTCCTCAGTTCCACCAGTCCAGTGTCGTGTCATTGATGTTGATGTTGATGTTGTGTACGCTGTCCGTGTTTCCAATCCAGCCAGCCAGTTCAGTCATTTCAGTTCAGTTCAGCCAGCTATCTTGGTTCAGTCAGCCCTCCGTTTCATGTCCTGTTTCATCCGCTCATCACAATAAATCACCAGGCTGTGGCTACAACGTAGCTTGCCATCACCAGTGTGTGAATGTGTGTGTGAATGGGTGACTGGATATGTAAAGCGCTTTGGGGTCCTTAGGGACTAGAAAAGCGCTATATAAATACAGACCATTTACCATTTACCATTTACCTGCGAGTCCTGCGTTTGGGTTCCTTCTTCCTCGCCTCCACACAAAACCTGACAGAGGGTTAATAAAACTGCACTCATATGAATATGATGTGTAAAGTGATTTATTCTTGTACCTACACACCACAGTGGCCCAATTCTTCACCCCAGTGAAGAGGTGATCGTTTTCTCCTCGTTTTAATAAATTGAGCCATTTGGTCTTTGTTCCCCACAACATATCACCATAAAGAATAATTAGAAAAAAATCAACATTAGCTGTATGTAAGCGGCAATACATGACAAACCGCAGGACCCACCATGCAAGCTAGTTTAGGGTTATTTGAATTTAAAAAAAATAACATGTCTATGCAGATGCCCATAGCTTTACAACACAAACGTTATGACAATTTAACTTTTGTACGACCAGATTTTCATATACTTACATTTGAAAGTGTTTTCCTCTCCCGGTTCGACCACCATTGTTATCAGAAAAAAATCTCCTGTGTGAATCCTGGGATATGGTACGACACGGAGGATACATCAGACCCATCCTTAAAATTTGGGGAAAAGTAGGACGAATTTCTCGCCACATTTTGAGTACTCTTTGAATTCGGACAGCCTTCGTTGCGTCGCCATGACGTCATTACCTCAAAATGCGTCCTTCGGAGCATCCTTCCCCTGAATTCGGACACACCCATAGATAGGACTCCTATTTGAGCTTGATGTCTCCCTTTACCTCCAATGTCCAGACAACAGGTAACATTGACGTTACTGCTACAGTTCAGTGGAGGTGTAGAACAGGCTCAGTGTTTCCTTTGGAATGCTGCTAAAGCTCTGCTGGAAGTGGGAAATGAATATCATAAAGCCGGGGGGCCTCAGCCAGCACATCCTTATTATTTGTTTGTTTCTAAAACCCAAATCTATAGTAAGTGTCCAGTAATTCAGAAAAAGCAAGCAAAGAAAACTCAGGGATGCATCAGGTTAACTTTAATTTCACTTTCAGAAAAATGACCAGACCACAAGGAGCCATGCTAATAGTTTGCTATAACATAGTTATTATCATGGCTAAAGTAGAAGTGGAAGGGAGGCATTGAGGCAAGGTGTTTAGCTCTGAGTATGAATATCACATTTACAATCTGTTTAAAAACAGGCAATAAAAATGTTCAAGCAGATTTATGCAGACTGACATGATTTGAAATTACTTATCTTTATATCCAGTAGTAGTAGTAGTAGTAGTAGTAGTAGTAGTAGTAATAATAATAATAATAATAATAATAATAATAATAACAACAACAACAACAACAACAGATTAATAATGTAACCCAGATACTTTATTCAGATTTCCCTCCTTCCTCTCATGCTGCTTCTTCCTCCCTGTTAGTGTTGCCTGGTTCAGCTCAGGGTTCGTTTTCCTGCCCCTTTTCTTAATTCTTAAAGATACCCACGGCCTGAGCAACACCCCCACACACCCACGCACACCATGGCAGAGCGGCTGGTATGTAAAAAATTTGCTTTGGGTGTAGAAGAAGAAATAAAAGCAGTCATTTGTGGGATGAAAACTGCAATGATAGCGAATATTCTCCTCTTAATTACTGCCTCTTTACTCTGCCTTCCCCAAGCTTTTAAACGCCTCTACACATCCTCACCCCGTTTTTGGTTGTTCACCTCATTTTCCTGCTCGACCCCCCACAGGGATCTCTGACATTTCTAACAAGGAGAGAAAACAAAGAGGAAAAAAGGTTACAAGTTTCTTCTAAAAAAATAAACGAAGGGAGGGCCAGAGCTTGCTGTTTTTTAAACTAACTGCTTTAGTCTCGATTACAAGTCCAGAAACAGTGACTCATATTTATTATCAGCAGTAGTTAGCTCTGCATGGATCTAACAGCAAGGTTTGGATATGAAAACAGATGACTGTAATAGTACAAAATCCACCATCACCGCTCCTTCTTTTAGACACACATATGAATCCTGTGACTATGTTACCATCTGAGGAGAGAGACTGATGGTGGAGCTACACTGGGGTTCATGGGGTCATTATTGGCGTAATCCAGGAAGGAAGATGTCACGACCTGCAGGATCAGCAAGGTGCTGATCATAATATCCCCGCTCCTGGCTCTCTTTTTCTCTCCCTCTATCCCTCCCTCTCCTGTTTTGCCGGGGTGGAACTCATGGTGGGTTCATGCCCTCGGTCCACACCTTCCTGGATTGGGAACACCTCGGCCTCATCAGACCAGCTGGTATTTAAGAGGGAGAAGGTCAGCTGTTCGACGCTGGATTGTTGTGAAGACTCTAGTCAGTACACGTCAAGCCAAAGTTTCCTGTGCCTCCATTTCAGAAGTTAACGAGTGTTTCTATTTCTAGATTCCCCGGACCCATCCCCGTGTTTCCCCCGTGTGGAGTGTGGAAGGAGCAGCTGGTCGCTAGTGAAGAGAGAGAGGTTGGAGTGAACGTGTGTGTGATCCCCCTGTTTTCCCTGGAGCCCTGGAACCCAGCCCCTCACGTCTTGTAAATAGCACAATCCTCGCACTGCCTGTAAATACACTTGGTGAAAAACTTGTAAATAAAACCTTCTCTGTTAAATCGCAGCTCCGGAGTCCTGCGTGTGGATCCTCAGAGCAACCCATGACAGAAGATGAGAGAGACCAATGAGAGACTAAGAGAGACCAATTCACCATCCAGTGCACAGATGGGTCTCCTGAGGTATTACTGCTTTTTGTTGTATTCCAACCATATCTCCTTCATTTAGAATTACAGTGGAATCCCTGTATGAGCAAGGCATTATCACATAATCTTTTGATATACAATAATAAAGATAATGTTTTTTTTGTTTGTTTGTTTTTTAAATACATGTCACCTTTGATTGGATAACACTTCTGAGATGATCACTGAACAAGCAGAAACTTGCCTGAAAAATGGTAGCACAACTTATCACATAGTTTGTATTATTTTCCAAAAAATTATTTGCTCCTAATAAAAAAAGAAGCTTGGAGTCAAAATCTTATACATGTCCCTC
This sequence comes from Oreochromis aureus, assembly GCF_013358895.1. Taxonomy (NCBI): domain Eukaryota; kingdom Metazoa; phylum Chordata; class Actinopteri; order Cichliformes; family Cichlidae; genus Oreochromis; species Oreochromis aureus. Next base: position 41,940,267 of record NC_052942.1, on the reverse strand, counting down.
AGATAATATGCCTTTGTGTATTCAGACTCTTGCTGGTTATAAATGGTCTGACCTGAAAGATTTCAATCTTGACTTAAGCGCCAAAGTGAGCATGGTAGCATTCAGAGTTAAAGCCAACATGTTTATATATAAGTCAATATATGACTCATCTATTGACCCATGTGCCTGTTCATCTTAGCCGCTATGATGCCTGACAGGAGGGGACCGGTCCCTTCTGGGTGTCCTTGAGGATCAGGACTGTCCGGCCTTCGGTTAGCCATTCTGGGTGTCTCTCATCGGCTAGCAGCTGGTTCATTTGTGCTTCCAGACGCTCATTCTTGGATGTCTGCCAGTGTGATGGTTACTGGACCCTGTTCAGGGAGGTTGCTGTGGTCTGCCCTCAGATCCACTAGCCACTGGGCATTGCCATTATGAGTTGCGTCTTTCTCCAACATGCTCTTCCAGTATTGCTCCGTCTCCAGCCTTGGTGTTGCTGTTCTCATATTGTTCCCTTGCCACTGAGAGTACACCTTGGCTGGTACTACATGGAAGCTCCTGCCTTCCATGAAAGGCATCATATCGGCTAAGATGAACAGGCACATGGGTCAATACATGAGCGGGGCACAGAAAGGGATTGGCAAGAATACCAGAGGCGCAAAACACCATCTACTGGTAGACAGGACAGTCAGCCGAGACTGCAAGACCAGGCTGACCAACCTGTGCACTGCCTGGATTGATTACAAGAAGGCAAATGACTCAATGCCCCACAGCTGGATACTGGAATGCCTAGAATTGTACAAGATCGACAGGACCCTAAGAGCCTTCATCAGGAACTCAATGGGGATGTGGCATACCACACTAGAGGCCAACTCCAAGCCCATAGCACAAGTCACCATAAAGTGCGGGATCTACCAAGGAGATGCTCTGTCCCCACTGCTGATCTGCATAGGCCTGAACCCCCTCAGTGAGATTATTGACAAGACTGGCTACGGATACCGACTACGGAACGGAGCAGTTGTCAGCCACCTCCTGTACATGGATGACATCAAGCTGTATGTCAAGAGTGAACGAGACATCGATTCACTGATCCACACCACCAGGATATACAGCAATGACATCGGGATGTCATTCGGGTTGGAGAAGTGTAGTCGGATGATAACAAAGAGAGGGAAGGTAGTCAGAACTGAGGGGATCGAGCTACCAGAAGGCAACATTGCAGACATAGAGGACAGTTACAAGTACCTGGGGATCCCGCAGGCGAATGGGAACCATGAAGAGGCAGCTAGGAAAGCTGCAACCACCAAGTACCTGCAGAGGGTCAGGCAAGTCCTGAGGAGTCAGCTGAACGGTAAGAACAAGATCCGGGCTATCAACACCTACGCCCTGCCCGTGATCAGGTACCCAGCTGGTATAATAAGTTGGCCAAAGGAGGAGATAGAAGCCACTGACATAAAGACAAGAAAGCTCCTTACCATGCATGGAGGGTTTCACCCCAAGTCCAGCACCCTGAGGCTGTACGCTAAGCGGAAGGAAGGGGGCCGGGGACTGGTGAGTGTCAGCACCACAGTCCAGGATGAGACAATGAACATCCAAGAATACATTGGGAAGATGGCCCCAACTGACCGATTGCTCAGTGAATACCTCAGGCAGCAGAAACCCAAGAAAGAGGAGGGAGACGAGGAACCATCATGGAAGGACAGGCCCCTGCACGGTATGTACCACCGGCAGATAGAGGAGGTGGCTGATATCCAGAAATCCTACCAGTGGCTGGACAAAGCTGGACTGAAAGACAGCACAGAGGCACTAATCATGGCAGCACAAGAACAAGCTCTGAGTACAAGATCCATAGAGGCTGGGGTCTATCACACCAGGCAAGACCCCAGGTGCAGGCTGTGTAAAGATGCCCCTGAGACAATCCAGCACATAACAGCAGGGTGCAAGATGCTAGCAGGCAGGGTATACATGGAACGCCATAACCAAGTGGCCGGCATAGTGTACAGGAACATCTGTGCCGAGTATGGCCTGGAAGTTCTGAGGTCAAAATGGGAGATGCCCCCAAGGGTGGTGGAGAATGACCGAGCTAAGATCCTGTGGGACTTCCAGATACAGACAGACAAAATGGTGGTGGCTAACCAACCGGACATAGTGGTGGTAGACAAACAGAAGAAGACGGCCGTAGTGATCAATATAGCGGTTCCGAATGACAGCAACATCAAAAAGAAGGAACACGAGAAGCTGGAGAAATACCAAGGGCTCAGAGAAGAGCTCGAGAGGATGTGGAGGGTGAAGGTAACGGTGGTCCCCGTGGTAATCGGAGCACTAGGTGCGGTGACTCCCAAGCTAGGCGAGTGGCTCCAGCAGATCCCAGGAACAACATCGGAGATCTCTGTCCAGAAGAGCGCAGTCCTAGGAACAGCTAAGATACTGTGCAGGACCCTCAAGCTCCCAGGCCTCTGGTAGAGGACCCGAGCTTGAAGGATAAACCGCCCATATATACACATATGTATATGTGTATGGTCTCCATATGTTAACATGCTGAGTTGGTGGAGAGCACCGATGAGGGGGGAAAAGCGATAAAACTACACAGGAAGGACATCCCTCTGTGTGCTCTGCAGCTTCTGAATCTGTGACTGTAGTGTTTTAGATTCATGCCAATCTCTGATTCAGTTAATCTGCTTTTCTGAAAATAAAATGTTGTTCAATACTAAAAAAAAGCACACATCTGGTATTTATGATTCAATGGGGAAAAAGCACTACTAACAGCAGCCATCTTTCTCTGAGCTGTGGATGGAGATATTTGATGCATTATTTTTTTTCATCGTGTCTAAGAGATCGTTATTGTTTCATGGTCTCAGAGCAGAGCTCACTCAGGGCAGCCACTGTTGGTTCTCTGTGACTTAACTGACCCATGTGCCAGTAGTTCTGTCTCTGGTGATGGATGGCCTCTCATGTCATGTGCTGTTCAAATGTTTGGAACCTGTGTTAAATTGAACAGATAATAAATTGTGATTTTTGTCTGGCTTTGACCAAACTCATTTCTGGTCCATTTTTTTCTGATCCATGACTTTATTGAGATGTATTTCATTTACTCACTCAGTTTTAGTTTGAAGGTTGTTATTTATTCTTGTGTTTCTAGTTTCCCATGTTTATTTGTTTCTCTGCCCTGTTTCCATTTTGATTGTTAAGTGTGTGTCTTTCTTTTGTCTTTTGGGGAGTTTCCTGTTTTACTTTGGTGGTTTTCTCTTTGTGTTTGTTTTGTTTACTTCCCTCACCTACCATTGATTACTTTTATGTATGTCTCATTTCCAATCAGTTCCTTCCAGTTGATATATAACCTTTTCCTCTCCTTTACTTTCATTTATTGTCTGGGTATATAGTGGTCTGTTTTATAGTCTGATGTAGCTTTAATGTTGTATTACCCAACTCTATTCCAAATAAAGAAAGTAAACCAGAGGCACTGCACAAACATCTGAAAGTTCATTTTCACTTGGGTCCTCTCTAATGACAGAGTCAGAAACTGACAGTTTTTTAGTTTTTTTTTTTAAATCAAAGTTAAAATGATTAGAAAGAGCACAGCTGCATGACTGTTCACTGCAAGTTATCAGAACTTTTTTCCATATTCACAAAGCTCAACTCTTTCCACTCTACAGACAGCTTATATGAAGTACAGGTGGGACTGAGCTCCACCTTTACAGCAGAAATAAACATGTTTAAAGCCTGATACAAAAACTTTTTTATAATAATTTCCCCCTTCATAAAAGCTTTACAGAAGGAGAATCTTTTTATAATTCACCTGTTTAAACTGGATTGAGGCTTAAAGTTTGCACTATTAGCGGCATAGCCTTGTTGATGGTGGACGGCGTCTCCAGTACATGCTTTATTTTTAGCGTGAATCATGCGAAACCTAATGTTAAACCTAAGCTGTGGTCCAGTTTAAACTGTGGAAGTATGACTCTGTTACAGGCACGTGTCAGAATTATTTATCATTTTGGAGCACAGCGCAAAGCAGTCAGAGAAATCTCATCCTTAGGGTTAGCATTCCCAGAATGACAGCGTTAGGACTGAGCGCAAACAGACACTCCCAGTTTACCCATGTTGCCCTTAACACCAATAACATAGACCAGAGATAGACTGACATAGACTGACAGCTCAACATTATCCCCACTTGCAATAAATTAGCCTGAAGTCCTCCCCCAGTTCCCCATTTAAATATCTGAACACAGGCAACACAGTGTGTGTGTATGTGTGTGTCCTGTGTGTGTGTTTACAGACTGTATGTGTATGTTTCTCTCTCCTCCATTATTTTTACCTCTTGTTCCCCTCTGTCTCTCATTTATAATGGGGAGAGGGAGGCTGCAGATAAAGGAGGCGAGTAGGGAGACGGAGTGAGCGGTCACACCGTGTGATGCTATCTGCTACCCACAACGCATTGCAAGTGGACGCCTGACATGTTCTATACATCTTGCCAGTGCAGCGCTCATTAAACAAATGCCCGCTGATGTATGGCTGTGCAGAAATGAATTTTTACCTCTGTGGGCTGGGAGCTGCTCTCAGTCCCACTTCCTGTCTGATCTCTGGAGTCTGAACGACACACACACACACACACACACACACACACACACACACACACACACACACACACACAGAAAATCCAACGACAGATAACAGATGCAGCCATGTTTGCTTTCTTCTACATGTGTTATTTTCTCTCTGTGTACTGATATTAGCTGAGTGTGAGTGGTTACTGTCTTTGAGTGTTCTCAGTGAAATATCACCCTGTAATGAAATGTTCATAATCGCACACAGTCCACTCAGAGTCTCCATGAAGTTTCCATGATTTATCTGCTATGTTTGGTGCCTTCCTTCCTGTTAGAGATCTGTGGAAGTGAAACTTTGTTTATATACAGACTTTTCTTAGGCTCCTATACATCATCACAACCCGCATCTGTTCAATAAAGAAACAAAGTCAAACTTGGTAAATTCTTATTTTGGTGAGTTGTGTAAATTTGTTTCTGATCATCGATTTTATTTTTCTCCTTTGAAGACTTTTTTATAACTCTGATTTCAGATAAATATTTTAATCTATTTTCATTAATCAGAATACTTTATTAATCCTAGAGGAAATTATATGGTGGCGGTTGCTTCAAGACAGTAAGACCAGTAAGTAACTAAACTATACAATTATTATTACAAAGTTACAAAGTAACAAAATAGCGATAATAAATACAGACAGCTCTAATTATGAATAATTATTATGGACTCTGTGTAAACTCAGCAGGAAGTAATGCTCTTTAAATCTGTTCTCACTAAAGGAAACATGCTGTGGTTTTTCTTTCAATTCTTTATTTAACTGCAATAGGCCAACCAGAGAAGAGATCAGGAAGGCTATAACTCTAATGTAAAACAGGCTACTGGACCTGACGACATACCAGCAGAGGCCCTGAAAGCAGATTTGGAAGCATCAGTGGAGTTGCTACATCCACTCCTTGAGAAGATCTGGGAAACAGAAGAGATACCGACTGACTGGAAGGAGGGGTATCTAATCAAGTCCCCCAAGAAGGGAGACCTTAGCAACTGTAACAACTATAGGGGCATCACACACCTGTCAGTACCAGGCAAGGTCTTCAACTGGATCCTCCTAAACCGAATGAAGGACACTGTAGATTTACAACTACGGGATGAGCAAACAGGCTTCCGACAGAACTGATTATGCACAGATCAGACTGCAACACTACGCATCATAGTTGAACAGTCCTTGGAGTGGAAATCATCATTTTACATCAACTTCATCGACTATGAGAATGCAATCGACAGTGTGGAACAAGAGGTGCTTTGGAAGCTCCTCTGATACTATGGCATCCCAGTAAAGATGGTCAACATGATCAAGACCTCATATGAGGACACGACCTGCAGAGTCATCCATGGAGGGCAACTTACCAACAGTTTCTAGGTGAAGACCAGAGTCCAACAAGGATGCTTGTTGTCCCCATTCCTCTTCCTCACAAACTGGATCAGAAAGACTTCCAGCAGCGAACGCAGAAATGGAATTCAGTGGACCCTGTGGAGTCAACTTGATGACTTAGACTTTGCTGACGACCTTGCACTTCTGTCCCACAGCCAGCGACAGATTCAAGAAAAGACCAGCATATTGGCAGCCACATCAGCACAGGTTGGACTCATCATCAACAAGGAGAAGACCAAAATCCTCTAATAATAACAACCCAATCATCCTTATTGCAAGTCCTCTGGAGGAAATCCACTCTTCTACCCACCTAGGCAGCATCATCGACCGGTAAGGTGGAACCGATGCAGACATCAAGGCAAGGATTGGCAAAGCAAGAGTCTCCTTCATCCAGCTCAAGAACATTTGGGCATCCAGAGAGCTCACCCTGACTACCAAGATCAGACTGTTCAACTCCAACGTGAAGTCAGTTCTGCTGTACGGGGCTAAAACCTGGAAGACATCTAGAAAAAATGGCCCATGACAGAAATCTCTCAAGATCTACCTTTGGCGGCCCATACCCTGGGAGGGGTTACGGGCAGTAGTAGTAGTAGTTTGACATAGTCAAAGTATAGACATGAGACTGATGTCTATACGTCTAACTTTGATACTGATAACTATTGCTATTTTCCGACCACTGGCCCTTGTTGGGCTTACATTAACAATACACAGAGTTAAAACATACAGTTTCATAAAATCAAAATACACCATGAATACAGCTACAATTGATACACAATGTAAAAAAAGATAATTAAAATGAACACAGCTCTGATTTCCCTTTCACCAACCTTTAACCTTCAGTGTAAAGGAACTAATACCTTTGATCAATTTGATTTCAGTTGGAAGTGTGTTCAACAGATGGTAAGCCTGATTGTCCAAATTTAGATCTGCGATATGATATTTTGCAGTTGCTGTTCATCATACTCCTAGTAATGTGATTACTATCTTGTCTTTGGATGTATCTATTAAGACACTCTGGGACCAGCTTATTTATACATTTGAAGACTAATTTAAAAAAATACAAATGATTGAAACGCTTAAAACTAAGTAATTAAGTAAATTATATTTCTTTAAAGTGTGACAATGATGCCACCGAACAGATTTTTTTATCCATTATGTCATTTATCCATTATGTCATATCTACAACTCCACACATCTGTCACACCGGACGTGACAGTACGAACCAGACACAATGGTAAATGGCCTGTATTTATATAGCGCTTTACTAGCCCCTAAGGACCCCAAAGCGCTTTACATATCCAGTCGTTCACCCATTCACGCACACATTCACACACTGGTGATGGCAAGCTACGTTGTAGCCACAGCCACCCTGGGGCGCACTGACAGAGGCGAGGCTGCCGGACACTGGCGCCACCGGGCCCTCTGACCACCACCAGTAGGCAACGGGTGAAGTGTCTTGCCCAAGGACACAACGACCGAGACTGTCCGAGCCGGGGCTCGAACTGGCAACCTTCCGATTTCAAGGCGAACTCCGAACTCTTGAGCCACGATCGCCCCACAATGGACCCAGCAGCAGTCAATCCGTCCGAGGAGCTCCAGGACGACATTACTTACAATGTGGAGATTCTCCTCGGGCTGTGGCTAGAGAAGCCTCCGGAGGAGCTTCGCCGCGCCATTGAAAGCCGGTTACAACGGCTCTTTTCCGGCCTGCCATGGCTACTGGAATTGCTTCCCTCGACCATGCAGGCCTTCCTCCACAACACACCACACCTTCTCTTAGCCACTTCTGCCTCGCTGCCCGACCCGCCGGATGTGGTTTTGCCCGGCCCGTCGGAGCCGTCTGCGGGGAAGAAACGACGATCGCGCCGCTGGCGCGCCACCCCACAGCCGGACTTTGGGACTTCTGAATCGCCGGCTGTGGTGAGTGAGGACTCTTTTTTCCTTTTCGAACTGTGGGACTATTTATTCAGGGGCTGTGTTTTGTGCAGCAGACAGCAATAACAACAGCTTATCCACTGCCCAGCAACCATCAGCTCAGCTAGCTGCCCAGCAGCCACTTTCGGCTCAGTTAGCTGCCCCGCAGCCACTTTCGACTCAGTTAGCTGCCCCGCAGCCACTTTCGGCTCAGTTAGCTGCCCCGCAGCCACTTTCGGCTCAGTCTCCAGTGCCTCCAGTGTCACCCGTAGTTCAGTCTCCAGTGCCTCCAGTGTCACCCGTAGTTCAGTCTCCAGTGCCTCCAGTGTCACCCATAGTTCAGTTTTCAGTGCCTCCAGTGTCACTTTCAGCTCAGTCTTCAGTGCCTCCAGTGTCACCCTCAGCTCAGGCTCCAGTATCACCGCTACCTATAGCTCAGGCTCCAATGTCACCGCTAGCCCCGTCACTCGTTCAGTCCCCAGTTTCACTCATTCACTCCATGCAGGGAGAAAATCTTGTTTCTACTCAGTGCGTTTCTCATGGTTTAGCCGCTGTTGGCAGAGTTTTCCACTCCAGGGCTTCCCCAAAGGCTAGGTCTCAGTCCCCAGCTGATTCTGGACCCCTGAAGTTTAAGCAGCCTCCTGAGAACTGCACCATGTCAGCGTTGCCTGGGCAGAGCCAGTGCTCAGTGCAGCGCCAGTTGCCTTTATGTCAGCCAAAGGACTTCATGCCTGTTGGCTTTGTTTTGGCCTCCGCTGGAGGGTCCGAGGGACCGCTCCGGCCTTCGTCTCGTGTTTCCGCTGGAGGGTCTGAGGGGCCCGTCTGGCCTTCGTCTCCTGTCTCCGCTGGAGGGTCTGAAGGACCGCTCCGGCCTTTGTCTCCTGTCTTCGCTGGAGGGTCTGAGGGATCCATCCAGCCTGCAGCGCCACCGTCTCCGGCTTCCATGCCGCCGCCTGCAGCGCCACCGTCTCCGGCTTCCACGCCGCCACCTGCAGCGCCACCGTCTCCGGTTTCCACGCCACCGCCTGCAGCGCCATCACCCTCGTCTGGTCCAGCCTCCGAGTCTTCCCCCTCGTCTGGTCCAGCTTCATCATCTTCACCCTCGCCTGGTCCAGCTTCATCATCATCACCCTCGCCTGGTCCAGCTTCATCATCATCACCCTCGCCTGGTCCAGCTTCATCATCATCACCCTCGCCTGGTCCAGCTTCATCATCATCACCCTCACCTGCAGCAGCCTCACCATCATCACCCTCGCCTGCAGCAGCCTCACCATCATCACCGTCGCCTGCAGCAGCCTCTGCTTCTGCCTCTGCGTCACCTGGTCCAGCCTCCGTGTCTTCGCCTTCAGCGTCACCTGGTCCAGCCTCCGTGTCTTCGCCTTCGGCGTCGCCTGGTCCAGCCTCCGTGTCTTCGCCTTCGGCGTCACCTGGTCCTGCCTCGTCTGGGTCTGCAGTTCACCGGCCACTTTCCAGGCTGTTGGTCGGGTGCCATCGCCGTCATGGGCGGCCCCCAGACTCCCTTCACCTGAGTCGCCGCCGCTGCCTTCCGCACGGCCGGCCCCCTGAACTGTTTCTTCATCATCGCCGCCGCTGCCTTCCGCACGGCCGGCCCCCTGAACTGCTTCTTCATCGTCGCCGCCGTTGCATTCCGCACGGGCGGCCCCCTGAACTGTTTCTACGTCGTCGTCGCCGCCGCTGCTTTCCGCACGGCCGGCCTCGAGACCAGCTCTGTCACCTGTGTCACCCACCTGGTCAGCCCCCTGACCGTTTGACTTATGAACTTTTGTGCCGGCGACCTCCGGGTCGGCCCCCTGATCTGTTTCTCTGTCGCCGCCGTTGCTGTCCACATGGTCGGCCCCCTGACTTACTAGTGAACTGTTACTTTGTGCGCCAGTGTTTGTCATGCACGTTTTGTTTTTGGACTCCTGGTGCTCCTTGTTTTTCTTGTTGGGCTGTATGGAAGCCAGCCTTTTGGGGGTTCCTGTCATGGTCCGGAGTCTGCGACTCCGTGTTTATGTTTTAGTTTATTATTATTCTGTGGTTTTGGTTACCTTGGGTGTTTGTACTCTTCTGTTTCATGGTTCATGTTCCTATGTTCTGTGTCCCCCAGTCTCTGTTAAGTTTGTGTGCTATGTCATTACGTGTATGTGTTTCCTGTTTTACTTTGAAGGTCCGTGTCTGATCTCAGTGTGTTCAGTTTACTTTTCCCCTGTCTCATCAGGTCGGATTACTCCCAGCTGTGCCCTCCTTTTGTGTCTCATTCCCTCGTTATCCTTCTGTGTATTTAAACCTCGTGTCTGCCTCTGTTAGTTGCTGGTTCGTCTGTGTTGTTCCCCTCGGTCTCCCTGCGTCTCTCCGTCCGTCTCTCTGTGTATTTCCTCGTACCTCCCTGCATCTTGGTTTCTGGTTAGTTCTGTTAGTTTTTCCAGTTTAGGTTTTCTTAGTTCGTGCTCACCCTCACATTTCTATTTGTATCCACTTTTGTTCAATAAATACTCACCTGCACCAGAGCTGCCGTATTTTGGGTCCTATCTACAACTCCACACATCTGCCACACCTGACGTGACACATTATTTTCAAAGATTGATTATATAAGGATATCACATGCTGAACTGTAGATGGTGTTGCTTGAGTCCAAACTGTCATACAAGATGAAAAATGAGGAAAATATCATGGAATGCATAAAAACTTGAGCTGCTGAAGTGGGTATTTAGCCAAATTACCTTAAAACAATTCAGATTAACCTTAAAGGTCTTTGAAATCTTCTTTACATGTGTATCAAATTTGAGATGTGAATCTAAAAGTATTCCTAAAAACTTAAAATCTTTAGCCCCCTTTATTTCTGCTTTCTTAACTTGAGTTTAAAATCATCAGATGAACTTTGTCTTCTAATAGAAAAACACATAGAAACTATTTTTTAAAAATTCAATACAACAGGATTGTTGTTGGACATCATTCAGATGTGCCGTTAAAGTTTCTGCTGCTTCACCAGTGGATTAGCTGGTGCATATATAGCTGCATCATCTGCATAAAGCTGGAAGCTAGCTTTTGGACAACTGGCAGACAGCTCATTAGTAAATAAACTAAACAGCAATGGGCCAAGGACAGATCCTTGGGGGATACCCATTCTATTTTCCAACATGGATGACTTTTCTTTGTCAACCCTCACACACTGCTCTCTTGTGTAAAGATAAGACTCAAACCAATCAATGCTTGTTTTGAAAAATCAAATTTAAACAGCTTAGAAAGAAGTATGTCATGGCTGACAGTGTCAAAAGTAAGTCAAAGAACACTGCCTTCACAACATTGCCATTATCCAGATTACACTTAAAGTAACAAAGAAACAATTTGCAATTTCTGTGGAGCATGTTGGTCCAAAACCAAACTGCATTGGGTGAAGGAGTTGATTGGTCTCTAGGTGATCACAACCACAACCTTCTCGAGCACCTTGTAAAAAAACAAATGGTGCTGCTAAAACCTGCATTCTTTCTAATACCCAGCAGGAGGGTTGGAAAATTAAGTCTGACTGGATGAAGGTCTATAAATGAGCCTGCTGCTCGCTGATTACTGAAACACCTTCCTGATTACTGAAACACCTTCCTGATGACTTTATGGTTTCAGGTCTGACTGAATAAACCATGAAGTTCAGTTTAGAGATGACGGACCCTGGGAGTCAAAAAAAAAAAGAACAGAAAGCAGGGGAGGGTATAAGGCAGGGTTTGGTTGAGTGGCACTCATAACGCAGACACTATCAGTCATGTCATTGTTTAACTTGTAATTTCAACAGTTTGCAGTTGGTGGGGTTTGCTAAGTGTCAGTGTGAGTGCAAATGGTTGTCTGTCAAACAGGGTGTACCCTGCTTCTTTCCCTGTGACATCCTGGATCAGCCCCCTGCAACTCTGATATAGATAAGAGGATGGATGGATGCAGTGGGAACTATCTGAAAGTTGTTATAAATCCATTAAAGTTTTACGTTAACCAAACTCAAGACTTTGTTAAACACGCCACAAAATAACTCTATAAATAACATCAAAATAATCAACAAAAGGATTTCCACAATAATAGACATATTTCTATTAGAATTTACTATTTTTGTTGGACTGACTGTAATTTGCACGGGTTGGATCAACTCACTTAAATTAAGTTGGACTCAACTGCAGTACATAAGTTGGAAAAACAGGATAGCAAAATGCTAAAATAAAGCAATTTAATCACGTAGAAACCTTTCCATGATTTCTTTATGTTCATTCAAATAGCTGGGTTTTTTTGAGAGTGGTATAAACCAATTTCTGTTAATGTTTTGTCTTGATGCATGGTCAATCATCCAGGTAAGTAAATCCCAAAAGGCTGATTCTGTTCATTTCGTCACCTGGATGAGTGACGAAATGTTTCCCCCAGTTAAAATGCTATGCCTAGATGAACAGAATCAACCTTTACGGGTTAATGCTTTGCGTTTTCAGTTTGATTTTAATGTTAATTTGTAATAAAACGTGGCACCAAAAGATGATTCCCATCCTGAATACTGACAGAATATAATTTTTCTTTGTCTTCCTTTTCCTGAACAGCATGCATTGTTCAGTTGTATGTTTCTCTCATTAAAGCTTTCTAAAGCTCTTAAAGCAGTCAGCAAAAACGATAGATCACTACAAGTAGCAGAGACAAGGTGTGTAAAGGGGAGGAAGACAAAGAGGAGGAGGAGGAGAAAAAGGTGTAAAAAAGTAATTCTTTTTTCTGAGAGCAAACATGAGCGAATACGGGAAAGATGGGAGAGAGGCTAGAGAAAGAAAGAGGGCATCAGAGGGAGAGAGAGAAGTGCATGGGTGGAGGTGGATGCTGGTCAGTGGAGATGTCGGTGGCCCATTAATCTTGGCCTCTTCCTGCCTAGTTATTGTGTATTTCTTTTGGCCAGAGATTGATTGTAGCAGGGGAAGATGAATTTGCCCGTGGACCTTCTTTTCTCTCTTGTTTTTTTCTAACTTCTGATGCTTGGCCAAGGTGATAATGCTCTCTGTCTCCATGCTCCTGCTTCCTCCCTCCCTCTGCTGTTTCTCACTTTCATTTATTTTAGATTAGAATCATCATCTATCCCACAAAATGTGTCTGTAAGGACAAAAGAAACAATGAAGGGTCGGGATGTCTGAGGGCAGGAGAATGGACGGTGACCCAGCTGGACCAAATATGAGGAAAAACACACACACACACAGGAGCTTTTTCTTCTGTTTCATGCATATGCAGGCTTGTTTAAGGATTTGCAATATGTGGGTGTCAAGATGTCATGATGACCACTGTCCAATCTGATGACTTGTGTCCATTTTGAGGGTGTAAAACAAGGAGGTGTATTCCTTGTTTTAGTGTTTTGTTTTACTCACCTCACCCTGTTCCCACCTGTGTTTCATTGTTAATAACACTAAATATTGATCTGTATTATTGTGTTTTCGTTTGTTGTCTCTGTTCCTATGCTTTGTGTCTCCTTCATAGTGCTTTGAATAAAACTCAGTTTACTCAATATTTGCCTCATGTGTTTTGCATTTGACTAAAACGTGAAAATGAACGTTATTTATGAGCTCAACCTGTGTATATAGCAGAATGTTTAGGACATAGGTCTCTATGATTTATGTCCCAAACACCGTGCACATATTGTTCTGTAAACACAACAAAACCCACATATGTTCTGCATTTCATCATCACTGCGTTCTACGTTTACCCTAAAGTTACCCTGAGATAATACTGATTTTACCCTAGGTACCCTGAGATAATACTGATTTTACCCTAAAGTTACCCTGACGTGCTCCTGATTTTACCCTAAAGTTACCCTGACGTGCTCCTGATTTTACCCTAAAGTTACCCTGACGTACTCCTGATTTTACCCTAAAGTTACCCTGACGTGCTACTGATTTTACCCTAAAGTTACCCTGACGTGCTACTGATTTTACCCTAAAGTTACCCTGACGTGCTCCTGATTTTACCCTAAAGTTACCCTGACGTGCTCCTGATTTTACCCTAAAGTTACCCTGACGTACTCCTGATTTTACCCTAAAGTTACCCTCATGTGTTGCTTATGTAGTTTTGATGTGGTGAATTGAGGTCATTCTGTATTCTTTTGTAGTATTTTAGGGTGTTTGTGTTAGAATATAAAAGACCTTTAGACAACTGTTGTTATGATTTGGCGCTATATAAATAAAGCTGAACTGAACTGAATGCAGTTCTGATGCTGGTTGGGGGTTGGTTGGGTGGGGGGGGGGGGGGGTTCTTGATATGGTTATTGTACCAGGCTGTGCAGTCCTGCATGAGTTACTGTTGTGTCAGTGCCAGATCTGCTGCTGTGTACTCCCTGCTCTGAATCCTACTTAACCTGGTGACTTTAGCATGATCAAACATATGCTCACCACAGGGACACACACACACACACACACACACACACACACACTGTTTAATCAAGGATGGTGGTAAAAACGTTCTTTATTTTAGGGTTTTTATATGTATGACTTTTTAATGTGAGCCGACCCATGGACATGGAGAAACTTTGATCACTGTAGTTAAAGTAACTTAAATCATATGAAGATATACTTTCTGTGATAGAGTCTGCATCATGCGGCAAGGTGCTGGTGATCTTTGTGATTAGCGGACTTCATTTCTACCATTAGCTCGTGTAGCTCACAGAGACATTGAAGCTTATCCTTTGGAGGAAAAGTCACAGTTAACATAGAGGTTCGTCCAAAAACCTGGAGAGTTGGGGAAGGCCCCACTCTGTAAGTTAATGATATTTGTTCAATGCATGAACAAAGTTTCACAGTTACATAAACCTCTATGCAGCTAAATGGAGCTTATTTTAGGTTCAAAAGTTCAAAACTTAAATTGAGCCTCCTCAACTGTAATATCCATTTGCTCACTTTGCAGTCTCTCTGCCTTTGTTCACACCGTTAGTTGCTAATTTCTGTATTTGTCCAACTAAAGCACATTAATGCAGAATAAAGAACCAAACTTTCAACTCACAAAATCAAAGTCAATTATTAGCATCAGTGCTACTCTATTATTTATTTATGTTTTCTCCTCTTCTCACTCTTAAGTTTCTTTGTTAAAACACACACACACACACACACACACACACTGGGACTCAATCATACAACAAAACTTTGAAAGTCACATAAGCAGAGAGGAGGTGCTCACACCTCCCCTATTTTTCCTCTCCTGACATTATTGTGTGTGTGTGTGTGTGTGTGTGTGTGTGTGCGTGTGTGTGTGTGTGCGTGCGTGTGTGTGTGCGTGCGTGTGTGTGACCTTTCTGCAACGTTGCCCCGTATTCACTGGTTGTCAGCACTGTCTCTGTCCCAGGCCATCCGTCTCTGCCACCAGTCAGTCCTCCACGCAATCCTCCACTGTCCCATTAACACACACAGAGGCATGCCCATGCTTATAGTACAGTGTACACACACAAACACAAACACAGATACACAAACACACACAGAGAAACAATCCTCCATTGTCCCATTAGCCTGGGATGAGGTGCTCTGCTCAGCTTTGAGCTGGGTTCAGTCTGGCTAGCCTGGGGGATCATTAAGGCCTCGCAAAGTGCGCGCACACACACACACACACACACAAAAGTAACGGGCTGAAGGAGTCCAGGTGGCCTGTTGTTATTTATAACAAAAGAAACAACACAGCAGAACCGGCTGACATCAAGCCCATGTGGACCTGTGTGTGTGTGTGTGTGTGTGTGTGTGTGTGTGTGTGTGTGTGTGTGTGTGTGTGTGTGTGTGTGTGAAGATCAGTGAAGGACAGCTCAAAGTGTTCATCCCCCCCACCCCAGTGGTCAGGGCTGCTGGTCCAGATGTTGGCTCCACAGCAGTAGTTAGATTGATTGGTTTAATTGTCAGCATTTTGCTCTGCTGAGCCTGAATACCTAAAGTTAAAGTTTGAAAGGATGTTTGTCTCCCTCTCTGTCTGCTTTTGTCCCCTGTGATTGAAAAATTTGTCATGTTTTCGGATCTTGTGCATGTAGAGTTTCTCCTCACATCTGTCCAACATCCTGCTGAAGACACGCAGTCACTCTTTCTGTCTTTGTTTTTTCTCTCCAAACCACTTTATGTACAGCTGCTACAGGTGGTGGCATGCTAAGATTTTACATCTACATCACATATCTGCGTCAGCTTTAACACAGAGCATAGAGACTGCAAAAGTAAAAACTCCTGAGACTTCAAAACCTACATGAATGTTACAAAGTTTATTTTGCTGGAAAATTTGTGTGAAAGTCAAAAGTTATTGGATCACCAAGACCATCTCCATCCATCCATTTTCTCCCACTTATCTGGGCTTTCAGGCAGCAGTCTAAGCACAGCTGTGCAGACTTCACCTTCTCTTCACGGGGAACAAAGAGGTGTTTCAAAGCCAGCAGAGAGAAATAATCTCTCCAGCATGTCCTGGCTTTGCCCTCCCATCTAACATGGAATACCTCACCCGGGAAGCATCCTGGTCAGCATCTGCTGAACCAACTGCCTTCTTTCACTGTGGAAAAATAACAGAGCTCCTGCTCATTTCTGCAGCTTGTATCCTCAAGTCGGACTGAAATCCCCACCCTTTTCCTGGTGAAAACCACAGAGTGGCGGTGGTTCAGGAGGTAGAGTAGGTCAGGAAGGTTGGTCTTCCAATCATTGGCTCCACCAGTCTGTGTGGCAGACTTGCCCAAGTATCCTTGTGCAAGATACTGAACGTTGAGTTGCTCCCGATGCGTTCCTCTGAGTGTGAATGCATAAACAAAAATGTGCTCATACGACAAGGTGTGAATGAGTAATGTTGAGTTTTGTAGTATAAAGCTTGTAGTATAAAGGAAAGTGCCAGTGCCAGTTATTTTACACAGAGATGAGATGCTTCCTGGAATCTTTGTCCATAAAAATTAGGAAGAGAACTGGTGATAAAGAGCAGCAGCTTTATCAAGGCCAAAAGCATGAAACACAGCTACACCTATAATCTTAAACACGTTTTCACTGACCTTTCATCGTGCCCCGCCTGTGTTATGCCCCTCCCACATCAGGCTCCCCTGCACATCTGTCACAGAAGCACAAGGAGACAGCAGACAATTAAGTGTGTGAGCAGTTGTTGAGGCAGAGCCGAAAGAGAAAGAGAAAATAATAAAGGGTCCCTACGAGGCATTAATCTCCCTCACGCTGGAGACGTGTCAAATGCGATGAGCTGGTGACTAACGCCACGTTTTACATACCGCAGCCACAGGCGAGAGCTTCCACGCCACCAGAAACACATGAAGGATTTAACTCCTGCTGAGGCTCCACTGAGATGTCCTGGCTACAGCACGTTAGATCCCACTTAAACTGAATCTCACCGTATTTACACTTTAACTTCAAATTTGAATGCAGCACATTAAAGACATGCAGCCCCACGTGGGCACAAACATAACAATAGAACTCATGAAAAGGAAGAAGGACAAAATATTCAGTTTCATTATCATTTTCATGATAAAAAACATTTAAAAATGAATCAAAGTTTAATGGTTCATCTCTTAAAAATAATCGATAATAACTTTAACTTTGTCCTTAAAGCAACATTCTCCTTCCACACCTTTATAAGAAAGTTTTCTCTCCGACTAACCTCACTGTTAATCTTTGATGTGTCACGTCATAATAATTCCCCTCCCAACAACCAACTGTATGAACTGAGGTTCCCTTCAGGGATTTACTGATACAGTAGATTAATTCATTTACGTGTCATTTAAGGTTCACTGTATTCTGACACACATTCCAAAACAGTACGTTTATCAAATGTTCACATTTGACTCAAACATTTACAGTCAGAGCATCAAACGCTCTCTTCTGACGAGGACGTCTGAACTCACAGAGACTTTATGAATCAGTGTTTTCTTTGGCTGAGGAGGCGTTCAGAGGAAATGAAACAAGACTAGATCCACACGTGTGCCCTGTAGCACCACACACACACACACACACACACAGCTTTGTGTGTGTTTGGACCAGAGATGGGCAGTAACGCGTTACTTGTAACGCGTTACTGTAATCTAATTACTTTTTTCAAGTAACGAGTAATGTAAGGGATTACTATTGCAAAACGGTAATTAGATTACCGTTACTTTCACGTAGGAACGCTGCGTTGCTGCGTTACTAAAACCGTGATTTTTGCGAGAACGTCTCATGACAGTGACGTAAGCGAGTGCGACGTTCGTGACAACAGCTGTCTGCAGATCATAATATATGGAGTGCGGGACAGAGTGTAGCATGCAGCGTTTAAAGCGTGGAAGTACTGACCTTATTTTGAGTTTGATTCCATAAAAGTGACAAAACATTAGTGTCCGTTGTGCGTGGGAAGAAAACTTTTTACAGCGAAAAAACCCCTAAACTTCCAAGCAAGCAGCGAGTGTACTACGACGTAATGTGAAATTCACAGAGAAACTCGCGGATTCTTCCATTGACCGCTGCAGCACACCTGCACCAGGGTAAACCTCCTCCGCTTACCCCAGTCCTGCTTTACAGGTGAAAATAGAGCAACAGGACCGCTAGTCTTTGATTTTATTTATTTTCTGCTGTGTTTTACTTTCATCTATTTGAAAGAGTGAGTGTAAACACAAAAAAATATTTTATTTTATGTGCTGGAATGTGCAGAAAATAGGTTTAAATGTTAAACAAATTTCTTCCAGTCAGAGAATGTTGCATATAATTAAATTTTTGGTTGATGCATAAAGTTAAAAGATTAAAACTAATAAAACAAGTTTTAAAAAGAGACTTTTCCATTTGATTACATTTTGTATGATGAATTATGCAGAAAAAGTAGAATTGGGCTGAAAGATCTATCGCTTTATCACCTATTCAGGTTGTAAATCGTGTTTTTAAAAAGTAACTAAGTAACTAAGTAATTGATTACTTTTGAAAATAAGTAATCAGTAAAGTAACGGGATTACTTTTTGGGGGAAGTAATCAGTAATTAGTAACTGATTACTTTTTTCAAGTAACTTGACCAACACTGGTTTGGACTGCAAGTTTAATGTTAGAGTTTCCATCAAAGTTTTTTTAATTAATAATAATAATAATAATAATAATAATAATAATAATAATTTACGAGAGAAGAAAATGTTCACTGTGCGGCCAGCTCTCACACCAAAACTGGAAAACTTTACAAATTAGAATCACACAATCGAAACATCTGTGTGGAGTCCACGTGGACATGATGCTGACAGTATGAGTGTCTTTAAAGGATAACACGTGGAAATGGCAAAAACATTCCCCAAACTCTATCTTTACTTTAAAAAGGAGGATTCAGGCTGTCTTTACACAACGGCATCTAACATCTATGTACCAACCTTCATTCTGCATGAAACAGAGGCTTTATGTAGGTGGTGCTGTGGAGCCTCTTTATGTGTGCAAGAACTATATGTTAATTTTTTTTATGATTAAGCTTGTGTAGTCACTCAAATAGACTCATGGTATATTAATATTACGTTCACAGTTTAAAAATAATACAAGATGACGAAAGGAAAGTTAAAATCACATAAAGTCTATAAGTCAGCTTTCAGAGGTGATTTAAAAGAGGCGAATGGAATCACCTTGTATTCAGGACCCACCTGAGGATCGCAGGCTGAGAGCTGGGATTAACTTCCCGCTGTGTCGTTCCAGACGTGGGAAATCTGCTCTACGATGTAAAGAGCTGCTGCCTTCTGAACTCTCCATCTCTGTGATGATGAAGAGCAAATCTTCCTGGGTGACACAACATCTCCAGATGTGTCTCCGTGTAGAGAAGGCCAGTTAGCAGCATGCGGTTATATTTCCATGTCAGGTGATGCATCGTGCTAATCTGTGGTTGATTGATCAGCCTGACTGTGATTAATGTGAAGCTGGAGCGCTACTGTCTTGATGGAAGAGCAGAAGGAAGAAGTGAAATCCCTCATGCTGCTGATCAGTCCAGATTTACATGCAGTCATAATCCCGATCACCAGAAGAGGCGGAGGGCTGTTCGGCGGTGCAGGGCGGATGGGGTTCTCTCAGCTTCCTAAAGCTTTTTTTGGGTGTAGGATGAAATGTAAGAAAGCAATATCCTGTGAGGCCTTTAATCACCAGCTGGTGGCCTCGGACCTGTCTCCGTGTGTGCGTCTGAACTGTGGCCTCATTGATCATAGCTGCTGCGATGGGATGGAGGGACGCGGCTGAGCGTGGACACAGCCAGCCCTCGCCGCACTGCCGTCCTCACAGCGCCGCTCGGGCTGGTGTGGGGCCATTTGTCAAAGTTTTATCTGATTCCAGAGGTATTGGATCTATCAGTCATCGTATATGAGAGAGGAGATTGACCTCCTCCATGGGTATTTTTCTAAATTAGACGCAGCTGATACCAAAGTGACGTGGGCTGCCGTTACAGGTGACGGACGCCTGTAACAGCAGCCTCATTAACGCCATGTTTAGCAAGAGTTTCAGCTCGAGTTTCGAGGTGGCGTCCCTGACCAGTTTCTCTTTTTGTCCTCTGGGTCTGAGATTACCTTCCTCGCTGACAAAGCACCTGCCAGACATTCATCATTGATCCCATCCATCCGTCTATCGGCTCGGCGCTGCACTCGGCCATCAGCAGGTAATGCCTGGCAGCCGGGCGTGCTGCCCGATAATGAAAGATAGGAAAACATCACACACGCTGTCAGCCAGCGTTAGGGCCCCGATGAATCCCACTTAGACCAAACATGCATCTCCCATTCAGCGTCTGCTCTTTGCTCTCACTTCGTTTGACCTGATTTTTAGTCTTTTATCATTTCAGATGACCAAAGTCAAAGATCAGAGCTCTTCCTAATTTTCTAATCTCGTTTCGGGAGAAAACCTTTTTTCAGCTGATGCCGTGCTGGTCCGACTAACAAGCACCCATTTGGGTGCATTCCAGCTAAATTGCCGTGCTTGTGTTCAGTTTTTCTGGCAGACAGCACTGGTTAATTGCCACTTAATTAGCTGTTTTACCCAGAATGCTTAGCCCCACTTGGGACAGGTCTCTCATTAAAGGCGAAGCATCTAAACTCATCACAGAGCTAAAGAACATTCTGTGTGGAAAAACACAATTATCAGCGTTTAGACGCATACGTTTTCCAATAGGTTTTACTTTTTACTGCTTCACAGCTAATTCTCTGAGGATTCAGTCTTGGTGACTTTAAAGTTTCAGAGTTTACTTTCTTCTTCATGTGGAAGGGTTAGGACGTCAGAACGTGGTTATGTATAATACTAATGGACAGATTACTGGCCCAGCTCAGGGCTCTGGAGCCAATGGGAAGATGTGACCTTGTTTCTTTTTTCTAATAAGTACCCCTTTTGTATTTTTAAAACACATCTGTTTAAATCAAAACAATAATATCAGCAGTTGAGTCAGAACTACAGTCCTGATGCTGATTCAATTCAATTCAATTTTATTTATATAGCGCCAAATCACAATAAAAGTCGCCCCAAGGCGCATTATATTGTACAGTAGATAGCACAATAATAAATACAGAGAAAAACCCAACAATCATATGACCCCCTATGAGCAAGCACTTTGGCGACAGTGGGAAGGAAAACTCCCTTTAACAGGAAGAAACCTCCGGCAGAACCAGGCTCAGGGAGGGGCGGGCCATCTGCTGTGTGACGGTTGGGGTGAAAGAAGGAAAACAGGATGAAAGACATGCTGTGGAAGAGAGACAGAGATTAATAACAGATATGATTCGATGCAGAGAGGTCTATTAACACATAGTGAGTGAGAAAGGTGACTGGAAAGGAAAAACTCAATGCATCATGGGAATCCCCGGCAGCCTACGTCTATTGCAGCATAACTAAGGGAGGATTCAGGGTCACCTGGTCCAGCCCTAACTACATGCTTTAGCAAAAAGGAAAGTTTTAAGCCTAATCTTGAAAGTAGAGATAGTGTCTGTCTCCCGAATCCAAACTGGAAGCTGGTTCCACAGAAGAGGGGCCTGAAAACTGAAGGCTCTGCCTCCCATTCTACTTTTAAATACTCTAGGAACAACAAGTAGGCCTGCAGTGTGAGAGCGAAGTGCTCTAATAGGGTGATATGGTACTACAAGGTCATTAAGATAAGATGGGGCCTGATTATTTAAGACCTTGTATGTGAGGAGCAGAATTTTGAATTCAATTCTGGATTTAACAGGAAGCCAATGAAAGGAAGCCAATACAGGAGCAATCTGCTCTCTCTTTCTAGTCCCTGTCAGGACTCTTGCTGCAGCATTTTGGATCAGCTGAAGGCTTTTCAGTGAGTTTTTAGGACATCCTGATAATAAAGAATTACAGTAGTCCAGCCTGGAAGTAATAAATGCATGAACTAGTTTTTCAGCATCACTCTGAGACAGGATATTTCTAATTTTAGAGATGTTGTGCAAAAGGAAGAAAGCAGTCTTACATATTTGTTTAATATCTGCATTGAAGGACATGTCCTGGTCAAAAATGACTCCAAGGTTCCTCACAGTGTTACTAGAGGCCAAGGTAATGCCATCCAGAGTAAGAATCTGCTTAGATACCATATTTCTAAGATTTTCAGGGCCGAGTACAATAACCTCAGTTTTATCTGAATTAAGAAGCAGAAAGTTAGCGGCCATCCAGGTCTTTATGTCTTTAAGACATTCCTGCAGTTTAACTAATTGGTGTGTGATACCTGGCTTCATGGATAGATAGAGCTGCGTGTCATCTGCATAGCAGTGAAAATGTATGCTATGTCTTCTAATGATGCTGCCTAAGGAAGCATGTATAATGTAAACAGAATTGGTCCTAGCACTGAACCCTGTGGAACACCATAATTGACCTTAGTGTGTGAAGAGGACTCTCCATTTACATGTACAAATTGGAGTCTATTAGATAGATATGATACAAACCACTGCAGTGCAGTACCTGTAATACCTACAGCATGTTCTAATCGCTCTAATAGGATATTATGGTCAACAGTATCGAACGCAGCACTGAGGTCTAGCAGGATAAGCTCAGAGATGAGTCCACTGTCAGAGGCCATAAGAAGATCATTTGTAACCTTCACTAAAGCTGTTTCTGTGCTGTGATGAGCTCTGAAACCTGACTGAAACTCTTCAAATAAGCCATTCCTCTGCAGATGATCTGTTAGCTGTTTGACAACTACTCTTTCAAGGATGTTTGATATGAAAGGAAGGTTGGAGATTGGCCTATAATTAGCTAAGACTGCTGGGTCTAGAGATGCTTTTTAAGTAAAGGTTTAACTACAGCCAGCTTGAAGGCCTGTGGTACATAGCTGATTATTAGAGATAGGTTGATCATATTTAAGATCGAAGAATTAATTAATGGCAGGACTTCTTTGAGCAGTTTTGTAGCAATGGGGTCTAAAAGACACGTTGATGGTTTGGAGGAAGTAATTATTGAAGTTAACTCAGAAAGATCAATTGAAGAAAAAGAGTCTAACTTAACATCGATGGTACTAAAAGTAGCTGTAGATAATATTACATCTGTGGGATGATTATTGGTAATTTTTTCTCTAATGATAAAATTTTATTTGTGAAGAAGTTCATGAAGTCATTACTAGTTAACGTTAAAGGGATGGTTGGCTCAGTAGAGCTCTGACTTTTGTCAGCCTGGCTACAGTGCTGAAGAGAAACCTGGGGTTGTTCTTATTTTCTTCAATCAGTGACGAATAGTAAGATGTTCTGGCTTTGCGGAGGGCTTTCTTATAAAGCAGCAAACTATTTCTCCAGGCTAAATGATGATCCTCTAAATTTGTGACACGCCATTTCCTCTCCAGCTTACGAGTTATCTGCTTTAGGCTATGTGTTTGAGAATTGTACCATGGAGTCAGGTACTTCTGATTTGAGGCCTTAGTTTTCACAGGAGCTACAGTATCCAGAGTCGCATGCGTAGTGAGGAGGTAAAATTATTAACAAGATAATCGACCTCTGTTGGAGTAGCGTTCAGATAGCTGCTCTGCTCTATGTTGGTACAGGGCATTGAAGATGATAACAGTGAGTGGATTATATTCTTAAACTTAGTTACAGCACTTTCAGAAAGACATCTACTGTGATAAAGTCTACTCTCCACTGCTGTGTAATCAATTATTGTAAATGTAAATGTTATCAGGAAATGATCAGACAGCAGAGGGTTTTCAGGAAACACTGTTAAATGTTCAGTTTCTATGCCATATGTTAAAACAAGATCTAGAGTGTGATTAAAGTGGTGGGTGGGTTCTTTTACATTTTGAGAGAAGCCAATTGAGTCTAATAACAGATTAAATGCGATGTTGAGGCTGTCATTTTTAGCATCTACATGAATGTTAAAATCACCCACAATAATTATTTTATCTGAGCTGAGCACTAAATCAGATAGAAAGTCTGAGAAATCAGAGAGAAACTCTGTGTAAGGCCCAGGTGGACGATAGATGATAACAAGTAAGACTGGTTTCTGAATTTTACAGCTGGGGTGGACGGGGCTAAGCATCAGGCTTTCAAATGAATTAAAAGTCTGTCTTGGTCTTTCGTTAATTAATAGACTGGTGTGAAAAATTGCTGCCACACCGCCCCCTCGGCCTGTGCTTCGAGGTTTCTGTAGTTAGAATGACTCAGGGGTGTTGATTCATTTAAACTAACATAATCATCCTGCTGCAACCAGGTTTCTGTAAGGCAGAGTAAATCGATTTGTTGATCAATTATTAAGTCATGTACTAACAGAGACTTGGAGGAGAGAGACCTAATATTTAATAATCCACATTTCACTGTTTTACTCTTTGGTTCAGATGTAGATACTGTATTGTTCTTTCTTTGTGATTTTTTATGTTTAAATTGTTTATTGCTGGTTTTTAGTTTGTTTTTTGTCTGTTTGGGAGCTGACACAGTCTCAGTGGAGATGGGTTTTTGGGGTGGTAGCAGGAGGAGAGAAGCTGCAGAGAGGCGTGTAAGACTGCAACTCTGCTTCCTGGTCCCAACTCTGGATAGTCATATTTTGGGGGTTTAATAAATTGGTCCATATTTCTAGAAATGAGAGCTGCTCCATCCAAAGTGGGATGGATGCCGTCTCTCCTAACAAGACCAGGTTTCCTCCAGAAGGTTTGCCAATTATCTATGAAGCCCACATTGTTTCTGGGACACCACTCAGACAGCCAGCAATTTAAGGAGAACATGCGGCTAAACATGTCACTCCTGGTCTGATTGGGAGGGACCAGAGAAAACTACAGAGTCCGACATTGTTTTGGCAAAGTTACACACCGATTCAATATTGATTTTAGTGACCTCCGATTGGCGTAACCGGGTGTCATTACTGCCGACGTGAATTATGATCTTACTGTATTTACGTTTACCCTTAGCCAGCAGTTTTAAATTTCCTTCAATGTCGCCTGCTCTGGCCCCTGGAAGACAATTGACTATGGTTGCCGGTGTCTCTAGCTTCACATGTCTGAGAACAGAATCACCAATTACCAGAGTTTGACCCCGGCGGGTGTGTCGCCGAGTGGGGGAAAACAGTTAGACACATGAACAGGTTGGTGGTGTACCTGGGGCTTCTGTTTAGGACTATGCTTCCTCCTCACCGTCACCCAGCCGCCCTCTTTCCCCAGCTTCTTGGGGTCTGCCGGGGAACAGCTAGCGGGGCTCACGCTATCTTCGGCTGCACCAGCTACAGGGGCCTGGCTAGCTACGGGTGAATGAAGGGTGCTGGCCGAGTCTCCAATTCAGTAATCCTGGCCTCCAGAGCTGCAAATATGCTACATTTGTTACAGGTATCATTACTGCTAAAGGAGGCCGAGGAGTAGCTAAACATCTGACACAATGAGGAGGAAAGTGCAGGAGGGACAGGTGAAGTAGCCATGGTGCTAACGAGTCGGCTACGAGCTAAGCTAAACTAGCGAAACAGTACAGAGACAGTGAGTGAATACTTTGGCTATAAATTAGGTAGTGAGCACACAGAAAGGGTGATTCAGATGAAGCACGTGAAGCTTATACTATGAAAAAGGGATGTATCAAAAGATTTAAATTAAATTGCTAAGCAGAAAAGCTACTCAGAAACACCACTGTGTTTGAGCAGGAACAGGAAGTGATACTCTACCACAAAGCGAGCGAACACAGTCATATTAACAAGTTAATTCGAGCATTAACTTGTTAATATGACTCTGGATACTTTTTCTCCTAATGAGAGATGAACTAATTCCTGAATTTTCCCATTAATCTGTCCTGCATGTAACAATGATAGCTAGGAATGTAGCAAGAGAAACCATACTAGACAAAATAAAACCTTTCCATTGCCCAAATATAGATGTCATGCATTCCTCCAACGTGTTGTGTATTCTTCAATGTTCATGTATTGTTTTGGATAATGTTCTGAGGCCTTCCAGGGCTCTGGTTGCAGAACTGTCTGGAGCAGTATTCTTGGGGATGGAAGTGCAACACATATCTCTAAACACTGCACATACACCCCCTTAGGACATTGTAATGTACATAATTAATACGATCTATGTGATTAATGCGACTCCCCTAGGGACCCCTATGGCGTCCATATATGTTAGAAACCCCACAAATAAGTCAAACAAGTAAGTGGACCTTTAGAACAGCACCTGGTGTCTACGCCGGGCTGTGAGCTGCCCTGCCCTGTTTCCTGAGACCCTTACCCCCTTTTCACCCAGCATAATAGTACAAACCCGCTCTTGCCCACTGGCCAATTTATGTCACGTTTTCCCCTGGAGGCATTCCCTTGGGCTGGATACACCACCGTACACCAGTCCGCTGGGATCTCTCCTGCGTCATACTTCTGACTTCCCTCATTGCTCACTGTAAAATCAAAACAGGTATAGTTAGCTTTTCTTAGGGTAAAACGTCCTGGACTAGTTTTATTGTCAATTTGTGGAAACACACTGGAGTTAAGCAGTTTCCTTATATAAACAGCACTTCTGGTTATTTTAAGCATACAACCAAATCCCCACGTGTCATTTGAATAGACAGGGCCAGGTTCGGTGAACAGGTGTAGGCCAGTAGCTACGCACGCCCCACAGTCTGACACCTTTTGTTCCTTTATATTTTGAATTGGCCAATCTAACCCCAGGTTGCTATTTCTATACCCAGTACATGTCAGTTCTCTTAGTTGTCGTGCTTTTTTTCCCTCTCTGGAGAGTCTGTCCCCCTTTAACGGGTGGACCACTGTGGACCACCACTGTGTTCGGGCAATTAACATAACATAAAGATCACACAAACTATTAGTAAAACTAATACTCTCAGACCTCCAATTACCTTCCAGCTTCTACCTTTGTGCTCCAACTAGAAACTCTGTCTAAGGGGCTTTTGACCTTATTTACAGTTAAACAACAAATCTTCCGGGACGGGTCATTCTCTGCGCTCTTCTCCTCTTCGTGCTTCAACCTCAGGGGTCAACCCTGAGGTCTTTTCCACAGACAGGGGGATTATTCTGCCCCCTTCTGTTGAGGCCTGGGTGTTTCTCTGACTCAACCGAGTCAGGGCGCTGGGCCTTCTTGGTCTGGTCCTCCTGGATTTCCACCAACCCCTTCGTGGTTCTTGCTGTCCCCCGAACAGCCCGATCCTTGACCTCAATCACTGACTGGGCCGTCTGCTATGCCTTGAATGATTTGTGCTTCTCGCTGGTTCTCTAGGAAAAAATCTAGAGATCTGGGAACTTATGGTTCATTATAATCTTAAATTTTACCTGTATCTGAATTGTTAATCACACAAATCACCATAAAGTCATAGAAAAATGATCATAGAAACCATTGTTTCATGTTAAACCTGAAATTCCCCCCTTTTGACACACTTCTATGTGTCAAATCACCACAACTAGGAAATTAAAAGAAAAGGTTAGTCATATTATTTGTCAGAAAATATCAGAAGTTCTCCTCTCAAGTAGCTTTGCTCCAGGCCTGCAAACCTGTGGTAGGAAATGAAATCAGTGTGAGTTTCATGTTAAGTCTGTTCAACTCCTGGAGCTTGCATCCACACTGCACCTGCCTGAAAGCAAAACCTGTGAATTAATATGAACTTCACATTTGCAATGTATTTTACTTCTCCAAAAAAGTCATCCCGTTACTTTGCTGATTACTTATTTTCAAAAGTAATGAATTACTTAATAACAATTTAAACTGTGGCGAAATTCCTCTCTGCATTTAAATCCTTCACTCAGTGAAGCAGTGGGCAGCCACCAATCCAGCACCCGGAAAGCAGTGTGTAGGGACAGTACCTTGCTCAGGGTTACCTCGGGGTAGCCGTTTGATTGATTTAAACCCCCGACCTTCCGATCATGGGGCAACCACTCTACCTACTGAGCTATCTCTGCCCGACTGCTAGAAAATGTTACTTAGTTACTTTTTAAAAACAGGATACACAACCTGAATAGGTAATAAAGCAATAGACCTTTCAGCCCATTTCTATTTTTTCTGCATAATCCATCATATAAAATGTAATCAAATGAAAAAGTCTCTTTTTAAATCGTGTGAAATCTCTTTTTTCTTGTTTTATTAGTTTTAATCTTTTAATTTTATGCACATTGCATCAAGCAAAAATTAAATTATATGTAACAGCCTTTGACTTGAAGAAATGTGTTTAACATTTAAACCTATTTTCTGCATATTCCAGCATTTAAAATAAAATAATGTTTTGTGTTTACACTCTTTCAAATAGATGCAAGTAAAACACAGCAGGAAATAAATAAAATCAAAAACTCAGCAGCAATGAGTCCTGTCACTCTTAAATCTATTTTCACCTGTTTAGCAGCAGTGGGGCAGGTGGAGGTTTGCCCACAGCGGTCATGTCAGTGGGGGGATCCGGGGATTTTTCTGTGAATTTCACATTCCCGTGGCAGCGCGCTCGGTGCTTGCTTAGAAGTTTAGGGGGTTTTTTTCGCTGTAAAAATACATTTTCTTCCCACACAGAATGAACAGCGGACGATAATGTTTTTGTCACTTTTTACGGAATCAAACTCAAAGTAATGTGAGTACTTCCACGCTTTAAACACTGCACAGTCGTACTCTCTCCCACACTCGACATATTATCCATTGTTGATCCGCACACGTCTGTTACCACGAACGTCGCATGCGCTTACGTCATTGTCATGAGACACTCACAAAGTCAGGGTTTACTAACGCGGTAATGCAGCTTGCTTACGGGAAAGTAGCAGTAATCGAATTACTTTTTGGCAATAATAATGCCTTACTTTACTCGTTACTTGAAAAAAAAGTAATCAGATTACAGTAACGCGTTACTGCCCATCTCTATTCATGATGATTAGAGATGAACCATTCCTTTAATGTTAACTAGTAATGACTTCATGAACTTCTTTACAAATAAAATTTTAACCATTAGATGGTCAGAAGGCCCTGAAAATCTTAGAAATTTTACTCTCGATGGCATTACCTTGGCCTCCAGTAACACTGTGAGGAACCTTGGAGTCATTTTTGACCAGGACATGTCCTTCAATGCACATATTAAACAAATATGTAGGACTGCTTTCTTCCATTTGTGCAACGTCTCTAGAATTATAAATATCCTGTCTCAGAGTGAAAAACTAGTTCATGCATTTATTCCTAAATCACTAAGAACAGAATTCATGTGACAGGTGGAAGACAATCAGAGTAGGTCAATTGGGTTTGAGTCTGGGCATCTCAAGGACATTCACAGAGTGTTCCCAAAATTGCTTCTTTGTTGTTTTGGCTGAGTGCTTAGGATCATTGTCTTCTGGAAAACGAACCTTTGCCCCAGTCTGATTTCCAGAGTGCTCTGGAGAAAAGCACTCATTCAAGGAGAGCTGGACAGGGCCATAGAAGAAGACCCTTAAGTCATCAGCAGGACTGGTATCTGCTCCTCTGTGTTAGGAGGAAGAGGATGAGCGCTGCCAGAGCTACAAAATGACCTCTAGCAGGCCGCTGGTCTTAATGTCTCTGAACAAACAGTCAGGAACAGACTTCACGAGGGCGGCCTGACGTCTTCTCTCTGCTCACTGTGGAGCCCAACTGGTTTTTGTTTCTTTGTTTATTTATTATTTACTGTAGGAGGATTTTGAAAAAATCATAAACTGGACCGCCTAATGTTTCCATTGTTTCCACTCACACACCTGTGGAACCAGGTAAAGTCTGTGCGTGGGAAAAACGAGGAGGTATATAATAATATAATGATGATGTGTCTGTGCTGGCTGCTTTTATTAAGGGTAAGAAGTTCTGTCGCGGTTTGAGCTGGTGGCTCTGCTGCTCGTCACTGACAAAGAAGCTGCAGAAATAAAGCGCAGCAGATTCAGACTCAGCGTCGTGGTGGTTTTGTGTTCGTGGTTATCAGTGATGTTTGCAGCCCCAAAGGGCCCCCTCCGGTAGCAGTTCAGGCCCAGTGAGCAGCCCTCTCTCTGCCTCGGCACCCTCCTGGCTACATCAATATGCCCCCAAGTTTCTACAACAAATCCAAACAGTCGGCTTGGCTGTCAATATGACCTGCGCACACAGACGTTAAGGACTGAGCTCTGCTGGCAGGAAGACGAGCTGTTTTCTTTGTAAACTTTCCTCCTGTGTTATCAGTCACACTTCAAACTGGCGAGTCAGACACCCTGGATGGGGAAACTTACAGTTGAAGCTTTTAATTCTGTTCGCTCTGATGCCCCTCTCCCTCCTTCCCTGTCGGCTGTGAATCGGTTTCCTCTGACTAAGAGGCAGAAATGTGCAGCTTCCACCGTGCAGATATTGGCAGAGTGTCATCAGAATGAATGAACCGCTCTTGCATCGCAACTGCCAACTTGTCAGCGGCGAGCTGGGATGCATGACTGACACCCCTTGATTGGTCGATTTAATATAGAGAGACGGAGGAGAGTAGATGGTTGTCTGCCTTTCCCGAGCTCTCGGCGAGCAGGAGATGGAGGGAGAGGTGTAAGTCTATTTGTCGAAGACGTAAAGCGCTAACTCTCTAGGTATGGGCTGTATGCCTTGTTAGAGAGAGGCAGATTTTTTTCAAATGGGGGAGTTAGCATACAGTTTGTTATCGCTTCACCTCGGGCGTTCCTGACAAATCGACTTAGACAGCCATCAGACGGTAGAACAAGACATTTCATAAACTGGTGTCAGACCGAAGTATGCGGAGGTTAAAAAGAACAAAGCTCAGAGGTGCTAGCAGATGGATTCTGAGTGTTCAACCTGTCAGCGTAACCTGCTGCCCACACTGATCGCAGAGAAACTCATCTAAGGCAGCCAAGGGCGTAGATTTGGTTTTGGCATTGGTGGGGACGGATGATTCAACCACCGAACCCTGCCCTGTTTCTTTTTTTTTCCTTTTTGTCTTTGCTTCTTGATTAAAAAAAGGAGAAATATACTTGCCTACATATGCTATTCTACATGCTTTTAAACCATTTAAAATGACAATTCCTAGTTTTATATGTGAACTATATAATGTTAAATTACTATTATACAAATGACTAAGTATTTTAGACTTTAGTTTACTTCAGCAGGTATCATACAAAAATAAAAATAGTTTAGCCACACTATTGCCCCGATCAAATCAGTGAGCTGGGATTGTTCTGGGATCTTCAACCATCTTCAACCTCTCACTGCTACAGTCTGTAGTACCATCCTGCCTTAAGTCAGCCACCATCGTTCCTGTGCCCAAGAAGAACACAGTGAGCTGCTTGAATGACTATCGTCCAGTTGCTTTATAATTGCCAAATGTTTCGAACAGCTCATCATGTCACACATTAAAGCTGCCATCCCTGCAAACCTCGATCCATACCAGTTTGCATACAGGGCAAACAGGTCGACAGAGGATGCCATAATAACAGCTCTTCACACAGCCCTCACACACCTGGACTGTAGTAACACCTATGTGAGAATGCTATTTGTGGACTTCAGCTCTGCCTTCAATACAGTTCAACCCCACAAACTGGTTAATAAACTAAGCAACTTAGGACTCAGCAGCTCACTGTGCAGCTGGATACTGGACTTCCTGAGCAACAGACCCCAGAACGTAAGAATGGGAGAGCACACCTCCTCCACCCTCATTCTGAATGTGGGTGTCCCACACAGGGTGTGTCCTCAGTCCCCTCTTATACTCACTTTTCACCCATGACTGTTCACCAATCCACACCAGTAACACCATTATAAAATTTGCTGATGACACCACTGTCATAGGACTGATCGACAACAACGATGATTCAGCCTACAGAGAGGAGGTTCAGCATCTGAAGCAATGGTGTGACGACAACAACCTGCATCTGAACACAGCCAAGACCAAGGAGATGGTAATCGACTTCAGAAGAACAAAGCGATCTGAGCACTCTACCCTCTACATTGATGGGGAGGAGGTAGAAAGGGTAGAAAGCTTTAAGTTCCTCGGAGTCCACATCTCGGCCGACCTTACCTGGTCCACAAACATCTCCCACCAGGTAGGGAAAGCACAACAAAGGCTGTACTTCCTCAGGAAACTACGTCAGGCCCAATTACACCAAAGACTGCTAGTAAACTTCTACTGCTCCACCATTGAGAGCCTTCTGACTTACTGCTGCACACTCTGGTTCAACTGCTGCACCGCGGAGGACAAGAGGAAACTGCAGCGGGTGGTGAGGGCAGCAGAGCGGGCAATCGGCACTTCACTAACCCCCTCAGAGACATCTATACTGGCAGACTTCAGCAGAAAGCCAGCATCATCATTAAAGACCCTCGCACCCTGGACACTCACTTTTTCCCCTTCCCTCTGGTAAACGCTACAGGTCCATCAGGTCAAAGACAAACAGACTCAACAGAAGTTTTTACCCACAGGCTGTCAAACATGCCCTACCTCCACCCTGATTGGAGGATAACTGCACTGCCAACACTCATGGACATTACACCTTATTTATAAATCGTATTTCTGTTTATACTTCAATGCAACCAACACCCTTACCTCTTTAAACTGTATTTATTATAACCTTATTTAGTATAGTTCCAACAGCACCCCCCACTCAATGTGCAATATCATCCCCCCCACACACTCAATGTGCAATATCACTGATCACACTGCACCTCTCAATGCACCTGCTAGTTAGATGGCATGTATGTGTATGTATATAGATGTAAGCGTGTATGTGGAAATATGTGTTTGTATGCATGTACGGATGCAAATATGTATATATACACATATGTATGTATGTGCGTGTATGTTTGCTGGTGTATGTATAACTTGTACATATCTTTCTTGTGTAAATGTAAATTTGTCTGTTATTGTGTAAATACTTACGCTATTGTGTACTCCACACACATGGAGAGATGCCAAACTGCCTTTCACTGTTCTTGTAACAGTGACAATAAAAAGCTATTCTATTCTATTCTATTGTTTATTCTAAACATGAACTACTGTTACAGCAACAGACATGGACTACTGGTGCCCCACACAACAACTCAATGTCCACTATGTGAAGGAGCCAAACACATGCATTCTCCTCTCGTTAATCTATAGCACCAAAACATCAGTCAGTCACCTGTGACCTCGCCTCTCCACCTCTGTCCGAGCTACAACATGGCTGAGCTGCCTCTGTCACCTGATAAATAACAGTGACGCATTCCAAATACATGCAGTCACACATGTGCTTCAAATACAGTAATGAACCACCAAGTCATCATCCAATTTCACCTGTGATCTTGTATCACCATTACTCTTTGAGCTTTGTGTTGGGTCTTCTGTCACCTGACAAACAGGACATACATGACAATAAGAATAAACTGGGTAGCTGCTTCAGTGCTTCTGTCAATTTGTGCAGATCCTGACTCATCAGTAATGTTTGTAGTGTGAGTGCATTTTTAAAACAATTTGTGCAAACTGCACTACAAGGTGAAATACTTGCAAAATCATGACTACCTCATGATATTTTGTCTCAAAAATTAACCCTATGAAGATATATCAGTACCATTAGGATGAAATTATTGTGTCACCAACATTTTAGCGTTAGACATATAATTTTAACAGCCTCTGTAAACTAATATCCTGGCTTGCTCGAGGCTGCCATTTTCTCTGACAGTTTCAATCAAAATTAGAAATGCTACTCTGAGACTGAGAGAACTAATAGTGCTGCCTGTTGTGCAGTTAGTTTCCAAAACACGTTATTCATGGTTACATACAATTTTAGACTGATGTGGGCCAAAGCCTAACATAGCCTGTAACGTTATTATGACGGACACATTTTATGAGTTAACTTGGCTTTCAGTGACTTACAGGTTTCTTTGAAAAATACTTTCTTATATCCCGGTTCTTCCTTTTTGCTGCCATTCAATTCAATTCAATTCAATTCAATTCAATTCAATTCAATTTTATTTATATAGCGCCAAATCGCAACAAAAGTCGCCTCAAGGCGCTTTATATTTATAAGAAGAAACACCCAGTGCATCATGGGAATCCCCCAGCAGCCTACACCTATTGCAGGATAACTAAGGGAGGATTCAAGGTCACCTGATTCAGCCCTAACTATATGCTTTAGCAAAAAGGAAAGTTTTAAGCCTAATCTTAAAAGTAGAGATAGTGTCTGTCTCCCGAATCCAAACTGGTTCCACAGAAGAGGGGCCTTAAAACTGAAGGCTCTGCCTCCCATTCTACTTTTAAATACTCTAGGAACAAGAAGTAAGCCTGCAGTGTGAGAGGACTATCATGAGTTCCCATGCTGCTCCTCTCCCACATCCAAAATGAAAGCACATTAAAAACATGGAGTTTACTTCCTTTGCCTCACACCTTGCTAAAACTCAGCTGTATTCATGCTCATCTCGAACCATCATCACTGACTGGAAGTCATTGTTAAATAATAATCAGCTGCCTGCTGCTGCTGTCCTCAGTTTAGAGGATCGTCATGTGGATTATTGGATTTGTCGAGCATGGTGTCGTCACTCTGTAGCCTCGTTTTATTCTACTTTTCTGTGTTTGAGGAAGTGCTGAGCGGCTGCATGCTGACAGGCCACAGCACCACGCACTCTGTTTCAGCATGTAATTTCATGTTAGAGGGAATCTAACATTATTGTTTCCCCCCGCGCTCCAATTTAGAGACAGATCAATATTCAGCTTTGTTTATCAAACTGACAGCTCGGGGATATTGCATTTTGCATTTTTATGTTTTGCTTTATAAGCGGGTATTAAAACATAATATATGTGGTTTTATGGGCTGAAGGAGCGGATGCTGCTGCTGCTGCTGTTCATGCACTCCTCGCTGCGGAGATCCATCACCCACATCAGTGTTTGCCTAATGAAGACTCTCTCTGTCGGTGCGCATCGTCGATAACGGCCAGAAGCCACGCAGGGATCACACGCCGCACATGTGAGCGTGGTTCACGACTTCCTTTGACTCGAGTCTCAAATCATGCATTATTTGCAAAGAGACCTCAAAGAAATGACAAAGGCGGCCGTGTGGATACAAATCAGAGCCCATTACCCCGTCAGCGTGTCAGTTAGCGTGGCGTCTGTGGCCGAGGGAGTCGTAGCCGAGGTCGTGATGAATGCCGCGGCTGATTCCCCCTGTGAGTGATGGAGCACTAACCCTGTTTAGCTTCTTTAATATACTCGTATTAGCATGAATAAAGAACGACTGTGTCCGGATGCTACAAATATTCGATTGCGCCTCCTTAATAGGCTGCCGCCACACGATGCCACTGCGACGCTCCTGGTGTCGCTGCCCGAGCAGACTGACATCGATCTTTATCACCTGCTCGCTAAATCAATTATAAACCCTCAGAGAGACTGGCAGTGAGGCTGGGGGTGGATGCCACTCCAGCTGTGCCACGCTGTTTCTCCTTCTTCTGTGGAGCTCAGGGCTGCTCTTTGTACACGGATTTGTTCTTTAGTCTTTCCCTTGATGAAGGATGTTGGATGGTTCCATGAAACGAAAGCTACTCTGAGCAGGTCAGTACGCTGTGACTGTAGTCTGAGAGGACCATCTGATGGGGATGAAGCTGTAGTCGACAGTGACTCTTCACTTTTAGAGACTCAGAGGAGAATAATTTATGTCTGTAATGTATTAGCATCACATTAGGAAATAATGTAATGTGCAGTGTGGTCAACATTTATGAATTAAATGAGATATGAGGCCACAAAGATTGTAACATGATTTACTGTGTGAGCTGTTAAAACTCCAGCAGCACCAGTCCGAGTCGTGTGCCCACATCAACAAATAGCACAAAGTGCCAGCACTGAAACAGGTGAGGGCAGTTATTCTGCAGCATTATCTAAGTGTTCATTTCACTGGGACATAAAAGCTCTCAACTCTGTCCCAAAACCGCATTTTTCCTCCTGCATGGTAAAGTCATGCTTGTCCACTCAGGTCTTCGTTACTATGTTGTTAATTAAGCTCAGATTATCTGCATGTTCACTCAGACTGTGACCCGCTGACAGCGCACACTGTTCTGTCCTTACACGCACGTAATATGGTGTCCTTTGACCTCTGACCCCACTCTGACCTGGCCAGCACAGACACACAAAAACAGAATGCCATGTTCATCAGGACGCACACACACACACACACACACACACACACACACACACACACAGACACACACACACACAGCTCAAAGAAGAAAACATGAAAAGTTTCAGATTCACAGTTTTCTGCAGCAGGTCAGACACACACACACACACACACACACACACACACACACACACAGTGACAGCTGCAGACCAAAAAGCCAATTAAAGGTGTGAATGTATGCAGCAAATAATTAGACATAGTAATGAATGCAAAAGCTCACGACAGTGTTTGGATGGGAGGGTGTGTGTGTGTGTGTGTGTGTGTGTGTGTGTGTGTGTGTGTGTGTGTGTGTGTGTGTGTGTCACAGAGCAGTGGGTAGTTAGTAATGTGAACATGTCACACTGAAGTTTGACTCTTGCAGCTCAGAGTTTTATGGCACTGAAATGAACCAGCTGTGTTTTGCGCTCAGTCACATGACACGTTGTGAGAGGTGTGAGTGTTGGCCTCTGCGTGCTGACACGGTTATTTATGATGCTATAAAACTGGACAAACAGCAAGCAAAAATGTGAGAAAACAAAAGTACTGCAGCACCGTTAATCATCTCTGTCCACGTCCAGATTGTTGTGGTTTTCAGAGCCGTGAGCGCGTCTTCGTCCTTCTGCCTCTCCTGGATTCTCCTCTTTTTTTAATGCAGTCGAATGAGATTCTGAACACAAGCACACTGATCAGAAATAAAAGCATACGTGTCGCTACACATGAGTTTGATCAGCTGCAATTTTCCCATCAGCATTTGAGGGAAGTGAGAACATGTCTGAAGAACTGATGCAGCGTCAAATGACATTGGCACATTCCTTAATGATTCATTATTTTAGAAAAACTTTGATCTTATATATTTCAGTTGCATTTTTTTTAAGAATTACTGCTTTGTGTTTATTGAAGGTAAAGAGTGTTTTTGTCTTCAGACAGTCCAGTCTTCACAAATCAGATCGATCTGATGTACTGACTTAGAAAAGGTGACACAGTCTGAACCCCAGACTGTGTTAGCAAGCAAGCAGTTCATTTATATGGCACCTTCACACTCCCAGCTGAAGACAGTTGCACACTTAACATGAAAAAAAAACCCAAAAATGATACATTAAATAAGTTAATAAATAAATAAACAAAATAAAATAATATTTAAAATGAAATGAAAACAATAAAATCAGCACATTAGATTAAATTAAAGCAGTAAAATCAGGGTCAAACTGTGTCATAAGCCAAGGAATAAAAGTGGGTTTTAAGACATCTCTAATGTGCAGGGCCAGGTTATTCCAGAGGTTAGGAACAGCCATAGAGACGGCCCCGTCCCCTCTGGGCTTCCTCTTGGACCTGGGTACCTCGCTCGTCAGCTGACCTGAGATACTACGACACAAATGCTGCTGTAATGCATTCGTGTAACCTTGCAGGACATGGAGAGGCTCATCCCGTTCATTCCACCAAATGGAAATTCCTTTGTCAGACATCATTGTGAATTTTGTCAAAATTCTGCCTCTCCTCTTGTCGTACACACTGACCACAACCTGTTAACATTTCTGGGGTCACTTAAAGGTTATTGAAGTGTTGTTCTTGTAGCCCTATCATGAAATCCTATGATGGTATATGTGAATGACCACGGCAAATCCAACGGCATGAATATGCTTTTTATCCTTTATTGACACACACAGAGCTGCAGCTCTCCCGCTGCCAGCTCAACACAGCCAACAACAACATCATCACAGGACCCAGTGCTATGCTTAAGTTGGCGGCACATGACTGGGCATGACCGCCTTCCCTGCACGGCACCGCAAGCTACGCCCTGCCACATACCCCCATCGCCCGACTGAGGCCGGGGAGGGGGGTATCAGCCCGGACCGTCGGCGACCCCGGGGCCTGGCCAAGCAACAGGGAGGTGTGAGTTCAGGTGGCCGGTGAAGCTGGTCCGGAGGTCTGCCACGTGGCAGGTGGACGCGGCGCGGCCGGCACGGTTGTGAGCCCTAGCCTACAGGCGGCTGGGCAGATGTTCGGCGTGCACCGGCTTCTGGTGGGGGTGAGGCCGGTCTGACGAGTACACCGATCTCAAGCTTGGCGCATGCCTCGCTCGCCAGCTCCAATCGAGCAGGCTCCCCTGGCACGGGGACCTCCGGACCCTTGCCCGCCCCCTCGACCACCGGCAGGCGCGGACCCCGGCGCGCCTCCTCCACCTCCAGCGATGGCGTGGCAGGTTCCTCATGCACTCTTCCCGCGCTGACCTGCGGCTTGGGCTGGGCAGGTGGGCGAGCTGGTGGTGGGCCCAGCAGATGCTCCACGTCCCTCCTCCGGGGAGCAGGAACGGGTGCAGGCCCCTGCCGGGCACAAGCCGCTCCCACCCGTGGAGTGGGGATGGGTGCGCCGGCAGGCTGGGTCCTGGCTGGTCGCAATCTGGAGGCCGGCACGAGCGCTGGAACAGACCGGATCTCCTTGCCAGATACTCCATCCTCTGCAGGTGGCGCTCAGTCTGATCCTGCAGCTATTCCTGCCGGCGGTGCCACACCGCTGCCTGCTCCTGCTGCGTGGCCGCCAGCTCGGCCACCATTTGCAGCAGCTCCTCCCTCTGCTGGCCCAGTCCTGGGTCTGCCGTGCCTCCCGTCCTGGGTTTCTACACCACTGTGGTGGAATTAAGGCACGAATGGTCCAAGGATCATAGTTTTGAGCCATTTTATTGGGCACTTCTCACCACAACAACAACCAACCCCTGAATCCCCGTTTTAACAGGCGGGCGTGATTGTTGGATGCCGTGCAGGTGCGTCTGCACGGCACCGCAGACCACGCTCGCCACAGTAAAAATAAAATATACAAAAATAAGCTTAACATACTGTTTATCCATCTAACTTCCAGTATTTATCCATGTCCATGGTTGCAGCAGTCTAAACAGAGACCCCCAGAGCTCACTTTACAGCTCTTCTGGGACGGGTTCCCAAGCCAGAGACAGGTCTGCCCCAGATGGACATTCATGAGGTGTCCTAATGCTGGACCACCTCCTTTTGGATGTGGAGGGGTAGCAGGTGTATTGTGAGCTCCTCCTGAATGACCGAGCTCCTCACACTATGTTCGATGCTAATCCTAAACACCTCCTGGAGATGACTGTGAAATCATTCTGTCAGACACTACCCACAGCTTGGGCCAAGTGGTGAGGGCAGAACTAACTGCACAGCTTCACCTCCAAGCGCAGTTCTTGCTTCACTACCAGTGCAGACTTTTGCAACAGATACTTTGACTCGTCCATCAGATGCAGAAACCCACCGTGAGATTGTTCACAGAAACACGTTTTCATCAAACCTTCAGCAGCGCACAGCGAAGCTCAAAGAGTGATCGCTGCTCGCTGATGTGAAGACATCTGGATCTTTGCCTCAGAAAGCAGGAAAACGGACAAAAAACGGAGAGAAGATGCTCAGCCAATCACCAGTGTGTGCAGATTCTCTCTCTTCTCGCAGTGCAGAATTGAGACTGACGTTTTATATTTTCCATTGAATTACACCTCATATGAAATTCACTTTGAACAGTTTGAAATCTTAACTTCCTCTTTGGCGTGGCATTACAGCTCCAAAAATAAATATAAAAGGGAAGAGCAATCATTTTACCCCAGCAGTGTTGATCTGTCAATCCTCTGTGTGATCTGAGGATTTGAATCAAAATGAAATAAATAGGTTAAAATGTACATCAGTTATTCATCACAGACCAAAGTCACATTTTCTCCCCTTTCTTCCTCACAGCTAAGAGCAAATACTGACACATGTACTTCAAGGCTCCCCACTGCACGCTCAAAGAGGGGCTTGGGCTTCATTAAAATTTCATAAGGTCATATTAATTAGAGACGGAATATTTTTCTGCACGAGAGTGATGAAGAAATCAGAGAAAGGGGCCCGGAGGATGGTTTTGATTGGTTTGGCGTCAGAAGGTGAACGGCACAAGGCTAAAGCAGGCGCTTTGTTCTGAGGGCCGGCTCTTTGTTCGTCTAACCCGCGACTAATTTGTTCGCCCGCCCCCACACGCGTGCTCGGCCGTATTTCTCTTTTATTGTATATTCTTTTTTAGTTGAGCGTGGCTGATTTGAAATGCTAATTAAACATATTTTTAATGTTCTCTGTGCTCATCAAGCCGGCCTCGTATATCAAAGTTCTATTGATGTTGGATATCAAAGAGCTGATTACTGAGAAACAGCCACAAATTTCAATATTTGAAACAATTCTGAGGTGAAGCGCAGCAGACAGGTGGGGTGGGCTTCATGCTTCGAGGCAAACAGTCACTTGCTGTTTCCACGTTAAATGTCGTCACGAGAGAAGCGCGTTGTACGGCATACCTGCAGACAGCCTGTCAGCAGGTTACGCAGGATCTGCGAGTCCACATCAAACCCCAAAACCAAATCTCAAAACACACGAAGAGAAATAATTAGCAGCCTGCTCTGCATCCCCAGTCTCTTTTAATTAGACTGAAAACAATAGCAGAAGTAGCTGCGTCTCTGATAATAATAACAGTGAAATAGGAACAAGAACAATGAGCCATCAGAGGATCCTTCCTGTGCAGCAGCACTGTAAATGATTCGCTCTCACTCCGAGTGTCTGATGGAGCTAATGCCATTAACTCTCGCTGCCACTTTCCAGGTCACTAATTCTTCAGCTCGGAGTTCATTGTGCCCACACTGCAGCGCTGTCTCCATAACGAGGTTATTTCTGGGTTATTACCCTCCTCTGTGATGTGGCACCTGATGGAAGCCGTGAAATTGATATAAATCAAAAACAGTTTGCGATGAACAAATTGAATTATTGGCTAATTTTTACAGCCCTCCATCCCTTGAATCTGCATATTCAGAGAACAAACAAGTGAAACACCTTTACACCTGGAAGCAGCGTTTATGGACCGGGTTTAGAGCGACACCGTGGTCAGGGAGGGGCTGAGACAGTCCGCTGATAATAATAATAATCAGTAAACGATGCTATGTTTTTATTTTCATACGTTTGTGTTTTGTATTTCAGCCAGCCACCTGAACTGTATTAGCACGCAAGCTAACAAAGACATTAGCCATACTAATTTAAATATAATTGTGACCCATGGTAGGTACCTATTTAAAATAGGACAGAGCCGTAGGCGCACAGTCAGTTAAAAAGAGTTTAATTTTTAATACAAAATAAAAGTAACAGTGTAACAGCGGCACCTAAAAAGAATTAAAAACTTTACCTTATTAAAAACAATAAAACT